>NC_133787.1:23379447-23446762 GCF_003597395.2 Chelonoidis abingdonii
CTAGCATATATATACCTGCCCCTGGAAATTTCCACTACATTCATCTGACGAAGTGGGTATTCACCCACGAAAGCTCATGATCCAAAACGTCTGTTAGTCTATAAGGTGCCACAGGATTCTCTGCTGCTTTTACAGATTCAGACTAACATGGCTACCCCTCTGATACTGTGGACCAAGTCAGTGAATTGTGTTCTATCCGTTTCCATGGAAATAGTATAGTTTTCATGTCTTTATGAAAAAGGTAATGCTCTCTGGGTCTAAATAAGCGAGAAAGCAGGACAAGTGAATGAATGGGCGGTGTGTTTTGTAGGTTCTTTAAATACTGTAATTTGTAAACTTTTATCAGTTAAATTATCAGATTTACATCTATTAGAATCCTTGGTATCCTTCATGTATGGAAATGTCTTGAGGCAAAATCCTTCTTGAAGTCTCATGGTAGACCTCTCTATGTTCTGCTCTTGCTACTTGTGAGGCTCCAATATGAGTTCAGTGCATATCGTAGAGATCTGTCATGAAGACCCGAAAAGATAACTTTGAAAAGTCAACAAAAATGCACTCCTCTCCCTGGCTGCTTAGATGAAGATGTCACTTTACCCTCTCCTCATCCCTAGATAGGGGAACTCCCTTCATTTCCTATTACTGTATTGACCCAGCAGCAAGACTTCTCCACCTCTCACAGCCCTGATGCTTCTCCTCTGACTGGTCCCAGCAGCACCATGTCTCTGAGTTCCCCCTTTCCTACTTCCTGCTCCCACAGAACTGTCTCCCTGACATAGGGCCTGTAGCGAGGCGGTGTGGCTCCCCTCCTCCACAGGGAGCCCCGTCAATCATCTCCCGGGACGGAACCGCTCGGCGGAAGTCCCGCCCCTCAGAGGGTCAGGCGGCGACCCAGAAGAATAAAAGCCGGGCGCCAACCTTCAGCTGGAGCTCAGCCGCCGGCCAGAGCAGACGTGCCTGCTGACCCCCGTCGCTGGGAAGCTGCTAAGCTCCGAGACCGGCACCAGGGGCTGCCAGAGCTACCCCGCAGCTGCTACGACGAGGGGCTGCCAGAGCTACCCTGCCCCTACTACGGGCCCGAGGAGCCGTCGGACCAGACCTGGCCCACCTTCCCTGAGGTACTCCCGGACCTACCGCCCAGCCTTGACTGGGAGAAGCCCATGGTGCTGGGCGACCCTGCGGACTAGGTGGGAAACGAGGGGGAAATTGGAAGTAGTCCGGGGGCAGCTGACTACAGTCGGCTGCAGAGGGCCCCGAGCCTATGGCCGTGTGTTTCGGTCAGGATCCCCACTGATCGCTCTGTCAGTGTGTTTCGGTCAGGATCCCCCTGATCACTCTGTCAGTGTGTTTCGGTCCGGATCCCCACTGACTGCCACTAGCGGCGACAGCCGCTACTAGGGCCCCGGGCTGGAACGCAGGGAGTACAGCTAACTTATAAATAGATTCTGGGCTTTGTTTTTCCTCCCTAATAATTGGGGAAATTCATCTGCCCATCTGAAATATCTGGGCCATAGGGAAAATGTGTGTTTGGTTTGTATTTCCATCCTATTCTATAAATAGTTCTGTGTATTCTATTCTTTAATGTTATCTATAATTAGTGTCTGTTTTGTCAGGCCATTCCTGCCAGAAAGGCCACTGGTTGAGAATGACCTCTCTTCTGTGTTTATCCAGGTCACAGGGAGTGTTATGGAAATTCTTGTGGCAATGACGTTGGACACTGACAGAGATTCGCCAGGCCACGGAAACACCGCCTTTATGTGGCCTGCATGTATCAGAAGGACAGACTGTGGGTCAAGAAGCTTCTCGACTAGGTGCTCTGGGGGCAGAGGAGGGGGACAGTTGAAGAGATATTTTGAAGCCACTACCTGATTGTTTCTTCTTAAATCCCTCCCCGCTCCTGATAATTAGCATTAATTCCTCATGACTCCTTGGGAGGACAAGAATGTGAGATTGGGGATAAAAAGGGGATTCTGTCATTCAAAGAGGATGATAGGAGTACAAAGAACTGTCTTGGTATATATATGTTTGCCTTGATCTCTGCATTCAGTCCTTTTGATTTTATAAATAAATAGCCAAAGCCATACTAAAGCATTCACTCTTCACTGCTCACCTCATGGCAGAGCGGAGCAGATCAGCTACCGACCACTCAAAAGAATCCCTGATATGATCATGAAGATCCCCACACCAGCAGGGCAGCACCTCAGTGTATGAGCTTGGTTTTAGCCAATGCAGCCTATACTGGTTGCACAGCTAAGGCTCTGTGCCCAGCCCAGGATAAGCATTTTTACTCCTGGACCTTCAAAGTTATTTAATTAAATGGTTAAAACATGTTTTCTGGCCATTGAATAATTAGATGGGAAGCACTTTAGATTTTAAACACTCGCTCATTGGTAGTCAAAGTCAGGCATTTGGCTCCAACTCCTGTATGATTCCCATTCTCCTCATCTTACTGCTACTTTGATGCTAATATAGTAGCCATGTGACTTCTGGATTTTAGCACTGCTATAATTCAAGAGAAGATAGCAAAGTCCTCTTGTCCATTCAGGTGCACTTCATTCTATTATGCTAATGATGGAACCAAAGTGTGTTGAAGAATCTTAGACTCAGCCAGTTCATGTTTCTCTGCTGGCCGTCCTAATGCTAACCCGGGTCTTTCGTTATTCTCTGTGGTTCTTTTAAGGAGCCAGTGTTGACTTGGGTAAACAATTAACACTCCACTCCATGCTGCAGTTGGAAATCCAGCGCAGAAGCAGTCAACTTGTTTAACGGACTATTGCGCGCTAGCCTTGGACACGCAGAAATGCTGAATTCAAATGTGCCCTTGATTTGGGCAGCACCCACTTAGTATAAGTGGACAGGCACTCCTGCTTCGGAAGGTAATGCGCTCTTTCTTTTTTTAACTGGACAATTTTAATTTCTTTACATTTAAGTATTTTTTTTTCAGTTCATCTTGCTTTTCACGTACAGCTACTCCCTCTGTTAGTTCTCTTGAGATGCTAGGATGTTTTCAAGACAGGGCACAGGATGAGAGCAGAGATCTCAGTTCTGTTCTTAGAATTTGCACAGACTGCCTATGTGATGGCAAGAAGTCGCTCCGTTTTTATTGTGCCTCTAGGTTCCCTCTTTATTTTGATTATATAGATATCCTGTCTGCTTTAAAGTGGTGTGGAAAACTATGAATAAGAAGTGATTAAAAAAAAAAATTCCCCTCTCACCCCTGATGGGTGGTATGTGTCTCCTCAACCTCGGTCCTCTACAGAGGCTGGGAGTTTGAGGGTTCTGCGCAGGATCTTGCTGTTCCTAGCACTGCACTTTCTGGACAGAAGAGCTTGATGTTGTTCCCGGATCTGTTGCGACACTCACCCAGCTTTTAGGAGTCACAGCCCCGAGTGCTCCACCACCACTGGGGACCACTTTGGCCTTACTTTCCACTCCTTTCTAGTTCTCTTTTAGGCCCTGTTACTTCTCCAGCTTCTCATATTCCTTCTTTATCCTGACGTTTGCTGTCACTTTGGCACTGCTATATCTATCACCACCGTGTCTTCTGTCCGTCTGTACCACGATGTTCTGGTTGATTGGCAGTACCGTGTCCGTCTGCGATCTGAGTCCCACAGAATCTTAGCCTGCTATTATCACACCTTCTGTGTATATATATATTATATGCTGCCAAGTATTTTTTATTTATTACTATTATTATCACCATATTGAGAGAGCAAGGCAACAACTATTTTGCATTACAAACCAGAATCCAAATGAAATGTATACATCAACTTGGATGTTCGAGTCTCATTGTGCAGCTCCTGCATGAAACAGCTCCATGAACGGTGTATACTTGGTTACAGGAGAAAGTGAATTTAAGCCCGTTGCTATTTCAGCCCTAAACGCATGATGGCTTCAGAAGCATTCTGTTTAGATCAATGCCTCTCTGAGAGTATTTCTAGCTACATTTAAAATCTATTTGAAGAAACTTTCTACTAGAGTGCTGCCAAACATTTTAGCCATCTGCATCTTGCTCCTTCCTTCATTGTGGAATTCTTGCCATGCTGTTTTTACTCTCATATGGTAATCTAACTCTGGAGCGAGAAACTCCATCTCTACTGTTTTGTTAAAGTGAAATCCACAGGCTGAAGCCTTGGCTAAAACTGGAAGAGTTGCAGCGCTGGTTAGTGGCTTTACAGGTGCAACTCACTCTTGTTCCACACTTTGCGAAGGCACATACAGCGCTTGTATTTCCCTGGGTTACAGCGCTGGTGTACTCCACCTCGGCCTGTGAATAACAAACTATAGCGCTGCTGATGAGCCACTGCTCCGCCAGTGTGGCCACAAAAGCGCTGTATTGGCCTCAGAGGTATTTGGAGGTATCCAGAATGCCTGTTCAGCACTCTGCTCTCAGTTCGAACTCTACTGCCCTGGCCTCCAGGTGACCCGCCTTAAATGCCCAGAATTTTAAAAATCCCCTTTCCGTTGCTCAGCATGATGTGGCAATCCAGTGAATCTTTCCAGGTGACCATGCTCCATGCACCCAAACAATTCCCCAGGCATTTGGTTGAAATGGCAAGTTGGCTGGATCCTCAGTGTTTAGGGAGGTACTGCTGATCCCAGTCTGCGCTCCTAGTCCTGGTATAGACCTATGGGCAGATATCAAGGGGCCATATGGAAAGGGGCCATTGAACGGACGCGCTGCAGTTGCAGGTTAAAGTGAAGGAGCTGCAGGCACTATTGGGAAAGCCCGTAGGGAGACTCACCGCGCCGGTGCTGCCTCCACGGTCCTGCCATTTTTAAAAGAGCTGGACACGATACTTGTGGTGACCCACCACCACTCCGAGGCACATGATGGAACACTTCAGAGTGGAGAAGAAGAGGAGGAGGAGGAGAAACTGAGAGTGAGGGTACTGTGGTCGGGGGAGACACCCCGGAGTACCTGGAGGCATGCAGCCAGGAGCTTTTCTCAAGTCAGAGGAAGGTAGCCAGTCGCAGCAGCCGGACTTGCGTGGAGGACAAACGAGGGCAGGGTTCCGGAAGCAGGCTTATTTTAGGATGGAAATTTCGGGAGAGGCGGAAGGGTTAGGATTGGGGGAATTTTGGCGGGGGGGAAAACAAAAAAAGGGCCATTCATGTGGGTCTATCACGTCGTGGTAATCGGCCTCAGTAATCTCTCAAAGTTTTACAGCCAGAGCGTGCGCCCCAATGCGGCTTGCGCAAGTATGGGAGACCACTGTGGTCCTTGTCCCAGTCAGCGCTAACGCGTTCGTGCCACTGGTTGCCGCGAGGTGGGGAGACCATTGCAAGCAAGGGCAAGCTGCATAGGGGCCAGAGTGAGGAATCCGCATTGCTGAGAAGACCCTCCCCGCTTCCAGGTGACCCACAAGCAGGCAAGATATCTTCCAGATCAACTCCTGTGGAAAAATGTTGGGATAGTTTCGTGTAGGTGCCTCGCATCTGTTTGCTTCCCCAACGCATAGAAATCCCGAGGACAGTAGAGTCTGAAGCCATCAGTCCCCCTTACTCACCATTTCGGGGCTCCCCGTGTCGGTTATGTCCGGCTCTCTTTTGGGGATGGGTAAAATTATTGCTATTGCTGAACAACTGTCTTACTCGTTTAACATCGGTGTGTAGTGGAAAGTAACCTGGTCTGGTATAAACAATGCTGTGCTCTGGTACTAAGTGTTGCATTTTTTGCCTTTCCAGAAGCAACCTTGAGGTGAACATAATCCCTCGGCTGCCCGTGTTTTCATCAACAGCTCAAAAGACTACAAAACCTCTGTAAGAATAGACTTGCGAAAAGAAAGCAAAGAAGAAAATGCTTTGACAATCAGTTATTGCAGTACACTGTCACAGGGAAGAATCTAAAAAAGCTGCAGGATGTGGAGGGAAAGGGAAAGCAAAGATCCCTCCAGAAAACAAACGTCAGCGGGACAGGCAAGCAAAAGACACAAAGCATCTGATAAGCATCCTGGCACACCAAGCGGACTCTATCCAGGCCTCCGTTAGCCATGCAGGCAGAAAACTGCGCCCCTCCTCCCCGTCCCAAATTTGAGGGTAGCGGCCTTTCCCTTGTGCCCCCCAATGCGTCTCAGCTCAGGAAAAACTCCCCCTTCCCCAGCATCCAGGTTTCTTTACACCACAGCTGCCTCACAACACTGTGCATCTTCACCAAAACTCAGCCCTGAGAAACTGTAAGACCATTACCCCCTCTGCACTCAGCGCCCCCATGCAGTCAATTTAGCCATCACTGGCAATAAGGCTGCAGCAGTCATTTGCACAGCACTACTCCAGACGGACATAATTTCAAAGAACTGCGACTGTTACAGGTGTTCCCCACCCCACCCCCATGCCCTTTTTTATTCCCAAAAAAAAAAAAGTGTCTATTACATGCACTCGTATTGTGGGCGACGTTAAATCTAGTCAGGTAAAAGGTAATTTTCTTTTCATAGTGTAATGAATTCTGCTTGTGTGAACAATACAACGTCTTTATTATTGCAAGAAAGTCAAGATACCTTAGGCCCAGGAAATAATTATTAAGAAACAGGTACGGCAATCGAGTTTAGGCAAAACACAGTTCATTTCCTACTAACATTGTTAACCAGCTGCTCGCACTTCATCGATCTTTTTTTTTTTCCGTGCAAGACAACCAAACATTTTACTGTTGGTTTTCAGCCTCAATTTCTCCTCCCTCAAGGCATCCCTATCGTTTTTTGACAGCCTCTGTGCACCTGGGCCTCTCTCAGTAGTCCTGCTCTCTTGAGCTGTGCCAAATTCTGCATCCAATGGCGTTGACCTCGATGTCCATGCCTGACTTAAAATCTTTCACCTTCCCTTTCACATAAATTATGGAAGTACAGCACATGGATTAATAACCGTGGGATGCTGCTTCCCCCAAAGAGGCAGTTTTCCCATCAAGTTGCCAGCGGCCCTTTAAAATGTGCCAAAAGCAGAGCCCCATGTTCACAGTCATTCTGTAGCACCGGCTGCAGCCGTGTACGTTGAATTTGTCCTTGCTCCTTTCAAGGTTCCCTGTGTACAGTCACATGAGCCACGGCATGCCATTAACAGGTAAGAGGGTCCTCCAAAGGATTCAAGATGGTGCTTTTGATGTCCCCTACTGTGAAAAATCTTCCGTCTGGGAAAAAAGTCCTGGCCTGCAGCTTCCTGAGAGGCGTTAGTGTGTCCTGAAAAGATGCGTGCTTCAGTGCAACCTTCCAGGCCAGCTGGATAAGAAAATTTTCAAATGTCAGTGAATGCCCACGCTGATCTACAAGCGCTGGCGTAAGTACCATGGAGAAAATACCTCTTTCCGATTAAGTACTTGGATGCATATTGGTGGCGTGTGCCGAGATCAGGAATATGCATCATACCCATCTATTACCCCCTCCACAGTCCTACGGTGAAACCCATTTTTGGTGGAAGCCCCATCCTACACATGTCTGCATGTCCCCAGAAGTCACGGTTCTTCTAGCGGATGCGGATTAATGGCCCTGCAGTAATATGCATCAACCATGATTTTCCATACGGATCGACCTTTCGCACAGTTCCAAACAAGCATGGTTCCTCCGACCAAAATCAGGTAGCTGTCGGGAGTTTGCAGCGTTCGAATCCAGATTTGCAATAGCCACCCGCCCCTTCTTCACCGGCAGGGCAACTTCTCAATCTTGTGTCCTTGGCGCAGGAGTGAGGTGGTGAGCTCATCACACAGTCCCATGAAAGATTGGCTTTTCTCATCCAACAGTATCTGCAGCCACTGCTCTGTCATCCCAGACTACTAGTCGTCCAATGACGATGTGAATACTACCATCAGTGCTTGTTTCCGAGCCAAAAGCAGTGCTCTATCCACGGTGCTGTAGCATTTCCGCATGATGCCACTAGCAATTTTTGTGTGTCGTATACGAGTCACGTGACTCGCTATCTGTCGTTGTCGGACTTCTCACTATCCACTTGGGATCTTAAGGAATAGCCTTCAACTGCCAAATGTTCACTTTGTTTTGATGTGTGCAAAGCGGACTAGGTCAGCATACTCGCTCAGCATTGGGCTCCCATTCCTGAATTTCTCCCACAGATAAATCGCGCCTTGCAGTCAGATCATGTGGCGAACCGGTTGGAGAGAGTCAAGATGGGCCAAACGTGGACGGGAAAGAACAGGGATTGCTGGGACTTGTTGTAGTGATGCATCACAGGAGCGTGATGGACAGGAAGAGAATGACCGGCCCCTCAACGCACCCTTCCCACCAACCCACGGCACAGAGAAATGCTGGAAGAGGTGCTCTGTGGGATAGCTGCCATATATCTCTCACTCCCAACACCGCTGCAAATGTGGCCACAGTGTCAGCGCTGGTAGCTGTCGGCTGTGGCCACACGTGCATTCTCTAGCGCTTTCCCTTCACAGGCTGTACGAAAGACAGGCTTTATCACTCCCAGCGCATGCACACCTGTGGCAACGCACACAGTGTAGCCAAACCCCTAAGGCTCTCGATGTTATATGTTAATAGGCCTCTGAAATACATGCGAGCTGAATTCATTCTTTCCTTTAGCCTTACATGTTTTACAGCACACATGCATTTTTCACTGAGGAAAGCATTGGACCCTACCAATTTAATAAGGATAGATACCTGGCTTCAACTTGTTTTAGGAAATTCAAAATCTTTATTAATCCCTTCCTAAATGTTTGGTCCATTAATAGGCTTTTGGACTTAATCCTCATATAGTATTTTTCCCGCTTCAGAGAGATTGTAATGAATATCTGTCTTGAAGTTCCCAATTAGTGTAAGACTAATGCTGGCCCAACCAGGGACTGGATCATGGATTGTGGTCATTACACTAATTTGAATCGTATTTCCCCATGTTAAAGTATCCTTACACTTTCTATGGGTCATCTTTGATTATCCACTTTCAAAGGTTTTTTTTCTCCTGGCTGATGATAGGCTCATTTCAATTGATTGGCCTCTTAGTGGTATTGGGCTACTTCCACCTTTTCATGTCTCTGTTATGTATAAATATCTCTTGTTGTATGTTTTCCAGTCTATTGCATTCCATGAAGTGAGCCTTTAGCCCACGAAGTGCCCTATGCTCAAATACATTGTTAGTCTTCTAAGGGCCAACAAGTTTACTGCCTGTTCTATTCCCTTGATGTCTCGATCTGAATAGCCTAGTGATCGGGATGCCAAAGATGGCTTTCAGGTTGTCTTGCTAGTATATATCCCTGATATGACTGTCCATAAGTTCAGTAATTGGTTTAAGAGACAGGATGGATTTCATGCTGTTCCCCTTCCGTGGGTTTTCCTGCGATCCCCCCTGTTATATTGTTAAAGGGAAGCTTCCATTGTGTTTGTTGCGCCATGAAGCCGAACCTAGCGTCAGCTAGGTAAAATCTTAATTTACATAGCAGACCAACAGTATAAAGCTTGGCCTTTTCTGAATCCTGCTCCAGGGTTTGGAACCTGTTTTGCCAGAGAAGTCAATCCGGTTAAGAGATATTATCATAAGTAGATCCATATTTGTCTTTTCCTGTGACTGTTATTCTGATGTTGTTAATACCACATTGAACAGTAGGTATTTAATCACCAGTGTGCATTAGCTTTCAAGAAAAGGAAAAAAAAAAAGACTCGCGTCATAGTACATTAACATCATATTCTATGGATTGAATTCAATTGCTTAGTCACTTGGGGTTTCAGCGTCCCACATTCTCTTTTATAGACCATTAAACATTTTGAAATTGGATTCTTCGTTTCTGAAGTTTTCCCTCGCAAAAAAAAGTGTATTCAGAGCAGTGGGGAAGGCAAGGGTGGAGTTCTGGTGGTGAAGGAAAGCTTCCTGCTTTTTTCCGTTTCCCCCACTTTTGTAAAGCTTAATAGCTGTTTGCTACTTAATATCTAAAACTTGGACCTTCTTTGTCTTTTGCGGAAAGAGCCAGCAGGTCAAACAAATCCAGAATACACATTCCTTTGGTCTGAGCAACATGATTTTACCAAAATTCCTTTGATTTCCCTAATGTCTAAACACACTTTAGTCATAATTCCAAGCATAATATCCATAACTTTTAATAGCCTCTGCATCCAAATTACATCATGCAAAAATATTAAGGTCACCTTCATGATTAGTTTTCAATGATACCTTACAAGGCGTATTCACGCTACAAAAGATTTACTACAATAACTTAATAGGGTTATGACAAGGAGGGGTGCTTAGTGTTTAGAAAAACTCAACTACATTTTTTGTGCACCTCCAGAGGCCTGACAAAAAGGGAAAATATGAAAAAGGTACAGGATCGAATATAACTGGCAATACAAAATGCCTGAAACTTACAGGAGGACACATGCATTCTGTGAAATAGCTATATCCAAATAGCTAAACGAACGAGTCCCCTTTCTTTGAGGACGGCTTGACTAATTCCCCAAACCTCAGCAGTGTGCAGTGAGCCAGTGTGGCTCCCCTCCTCCACAGGGAGGGTTGAGCCCTGGCAACCCTCATTACAGGCCATACATGAAAACAGGGCAGGTCTGTGTTCTTAGCCCTGAGGCTCTTCCTCAGAGCTTCACTCACATACTCAGCCATGAAAACTGTGGGATCGGTAGCGCTGCTCTCCTCATGACAGCTCCTGCTGGCACCAAAATCACATGACTTGCAATTAATTTGTGTGAGTTCGGCAAAACTGTCCTCCCTAGGTTGCTTGGAGGGGAATACTAGGGTGCTGCCATCTCCTCCATCTCCCCTCCTATCATTAACCTCTGCTCCCCCCTCAGCCTCCTTCCTGCCCTGACATTCCCTGCATCCCCTAAATCTGCCTCCTGCTCCCCCTCACTCTTCCCATTCACCGTTCACAGCATCTCTGCACAGTCCCTGTGTCCGGTCTACCCCACCGAACCATAGGACAGCAGCCATTTGTCTGGGGGCCTGGCTTCAATCTAATTGAAAACAGTGGGAGACAGAAGCTGACTTTATTAAGGGCAGCCTCACTTGCACATTCAGATAGGCTAATGGCAGCCATCTTGCTGACTTTAGCCCCAGCGACAGTAATAGCAGATGGTGGCCATTTTGAATAAAGGAGAATTCGTGAGCTGGTGACTTTCATCATGTTTTAATGAGACAGGTTAAAAAAACCACACAAATTGCTAGAGTCATGATACAGTCATGCGAGTTGACAATACTGAGATTTGGTAATTGGGCAGAGTCTTTTCTTACACATCATTAGTTCAAAACCAGCCTTGTTCAGCAGGGAGTGTAAATAGCTTAAAATCTGCCTGTTGTGTGAACTCCTCTACAGATGTGGCTCTTCCATAGCAAGAGGTACATTGGCAGGCAGTATGGGGAGGTCTGTATTGCCATTCTCATTAATGTACCTATATTATGGATAATTTGCTTCAGTTCTACCAGCTTGTGTACACTAAATTCACTTTTTGCTTTCATCTTCTGTACGGTATTCTCTCCTGTGAACATATGAGTTCCATCTTTCTTCTTGCAATGTCTTGCTGCTGATCAGAGGCCTGCTGAGAGAGCTTTCTGTTCTTTCATTGCCATGGCTGGAGTTCTGTTCTAAGGAGCTGTCACTCTGATTCTGGCAGAAGACATCACTTGACTCTGAAGTGTGTTGAGGCATTGATCACAGTTTGCAAAGAAACCGCAGAAGTAAGGATGCAGAATGATCTGTGGTACATACACATTTGCTTGAAAACCTTTTCATGACTATCCAGGCTCAATTTACTAAGAAAGATGGCGAGAATTGTTTTCGAGTAGGCTAATGAAGGAGGCTGTATGATCATTTCCAACAAATCAGTGATTGGTGGCCACAGAAAACCAGACCTGAAGTAAAAGGATCCAATCTTACACTTCCTATGCAGCCAAATTACCATGGATGGAGCCCAGTAGATAGTGACGTATTTCCACAAGAAGTATATTTGGACAGGATTGGCATTACACATTTTCACTGTGATAATGTATATCCTACATAAACGTGTGATTTCAGATACTCAGTGAACACAATCATCCATCTGCAAAGAGCAGAGGACAGATAAAGGCCAATCTAAATTGTTCCAGTAGCAGCAATGGAAAAAACTAGGCAGGTGAAGGGTGTCAAGAGAAGTGTGAACCAGTCAAATAAATTAGATTTAGTCTCCACCTACTGGCACAAGAGTGTAACCCAACAGTGCAGATTTAGTACAAAAGAATCTCAAAGTCCTGAGCTGACCGGTCAACCTAGGGTGACCAGACACTCCGACTTTATAGGGAAAATCCTGATATTTGGGGCTTTGTCTAATACAGAATCACAGAAGATTAGGGTTGGAGACCTCAGGAAGTCATCTAGTCCAACCCCCTGCTCAAAGCAGGACCAACCCCAACTAAATTATCCCAGCCAGGCCTATGTCAAGCTGGGGCTTAAAAACCTCTAAGGATGGAGATTCCACCACCTCCCTAAGTAACCCATTCCAGTGCTTCACTACCCTCCTTGTGAAATAGTTTTTCCTAATATCCAACCTAGACCTCCCCCACTGCAACTTAAGACCCATTGCTTTTTGTTCTGTCTTCTGCCACCACCATTGAGCCCGACGATCTAGCCAGGTTTTTATCCACCCTATAGTCCATTCATCCAATCCATACTTTTTTAACTTGCTGGCAAGAATACCATGGGAGACCATATCAGAAGCTTTGCTAAAGTCAAGGTATATCATGTCCACTGCTTTCCCCATATCGAAAGAACCAGTAATCTCATCATAGCAGGCAATTAGGTTGGTCAGGAGACTTGGGTTCAATTCCATCTTCCATCACAGACATCATGTGTGACTTTGTGCAAGTCAGTCATCATTACAAAAAAGGTATGTTCTTAACTCAAATTAGGTAACTCGAGTGCATTTTTCTGTAGTGAAGACAAGGCCCTAACCTGCAAGATGGGAATAATAGCACTTCCTTACCTCACAAGTGCCCATCTTTAAAAAAGGGAAGAAGGAGAAGCCGGGGAACTACAGACTGGTCAGCCTTACCTCAGTCCCTGGAAAAATCATGGAGCAGGTCCTCAAGGAATCCATTTTGAAGCACTTGGAGGAGAGAAAAGTGATCAGGAACAGTCAACATGGATTCACCAAAATCTATACTTTCATTTTTCTTGTCTTATCCACAATAACTATATTCTTTGAAAGGGGGTTGGATTAAAAAAAAAAACTAGTAGCCATACGTGCTTGATGTTAATGAAAAGGCTTGTTGTTCTAACTTAAAGAAATTGACCCATAAATTGTTCAAGAGCAGTTCAAGAGAGGAGAAAACATGTCACTTTTTTTTTTAGCTATTTCCTCCCTTTTTCACTGTTCTTGGATATGGGAACCACTCCCTTTCATATTCATTACTGCTAACTTCAATCACTCAGAAATCATGAGTCAGCCCTTCTCCCCGCCATGAGATTTTTAAAATAATACATTTCAGGTTCTTTTTACTTGCCTTTTGTTTTTTGAGTCTTTAGGGTTCATATTTTCAAGATTTTTCTCTGAAACCATGAAACATAGTTTTCTTTTTTTAAATAAAAGCTGAGATTATCTATAATATTGACTCCAGGAACAGAGACTTTAAGAAAAATATCATATTGCAAGACTCAAGATAAAATTGTGAGAGTTGGCAGCATTGCTACTGTTGCCAGTGATTGACTGAGATGTGCATCAAATGATGAGAGAGAGAAAATAGCCCATAATGCAGGAAATTGTCAGATTTTATTCTTGTTTTTTAACAAAATGCTTTATGAGCCTGTAGTGAGGTGGTGTGGCTCCCCTCCGCCCCAGAGCAGGACGAGCCCATCCAGAGACCAGAGTGGGCGGAGCTAGGGAACTCAGAGCCCGCCCCTTAGAGGGTCAGGCGGCAACTCGGAAGTATAAAGGCTCACCCTCAGAGTTCGCTAGGGAGCGAATCGCCAGGCAGGCCAGACGTCTCCCGCCTAGTCCACGACTGGGAAACCCCCACGGCCCAAGGTACACGCTAGGACTGGCCTGACTTGCCCTGTGCTCGCTACCTGGAGGATTTGCCGGAACTGCCCTGCGCCCACTACCCAGAGGAGTTGCCGGGCCTGCCACTTGCCCACTACCCCGAGGAACCCATGGTGCTGGACCCCCGAGAGGATATCACCCTGATCCAGGTACTACCCGAGGGGGAGTCTGGAAGTAGCCAGCACTGCCAGAGCCGACATCAGTGTGTTGCGGCCAGGATCCCCACTGACTATGCAGTGGGTCTTCTGCTGCTGCAAGGGGCCCGGGCTGGGATGCAGTGGGGTGAGAGGGCCTGCGTCCCCCCTGCCACCCAAGACTCCCCCTCACCCAGGCCTTGGAAGCTTGGGCCTACTGTTGTTGCTCAGCCCTGCCTGAGGGCCTGAGCTCCTGACTCGCTGTTGCCCCGGCCTGACCCACGGGCTGGGCCTATTTCTGTTGTACCGCTATGGCCCAGAACCTGCCTGAGCATCAGACTCGTTGCCATGCCCTGACCCAGGGCCTGGGTCTATTTCTGTTGTACTGCTATGGCCCAGACCCTGCCTGAGCACCGGACTCATTGTTGCCCCACCCTGACCCAGAGCCTGGGTCTATTTCTGTTGTACCGCTATGGCCCAGACCCTGCCTGAGCACCGGACTCATTGTTGCCCCGCCCTGACCCAGAGCCTGGCCTTACGGTGTTTATTCCAGTTACCGCAAGGGCCACCTGGAAAGACTCCTGCGGCCAGACTAATTCCCCAAACCTCAACCTCAGCAGTGTGCAGTGAGCCAGTGTGGCTCCCCTCCGCCCCAGAGAGGGTTGAGCCTCAGCCAGCACCTTTACAGAGTCAAATACAGACCTGGAGTAAACGGTGGAGCCTAAGTGAGATGACACTAGGACTGTTATTATTTAAAATAGTCATTATGAAAGTAGAGAGAAAGAGAATGGATAGGAAGTATTGAGAGGAACACAAGACTTTAGGAACGGGTTGGTACTTTGGAATACCTCTGTTATGAATATAGACATTCCAAATACATTAAAAAAACCATTTTAGGAACCTGTTGCTCAGAATAGGGAGGATCTACAGAAGTGTTCTGGAAGGAAAACACAGGAGGACAGCATGTATGCTATTATTTATATTGCAGAAGCCTCTAGGATTGGGATCAGCACTGGTCCTGCCGCAAAGAGAACACAAAATGAAATCAGTTGGTACAGTGTATAGGACAAAAGTAAGTTTGCTTTTTGCCTGCTGTTTTTCCTGGAGGCCAAGAAAGAAACTCTTAAAGAAACATTCTATGACTGATTTCCTCTTAAACTGCAAAGTATACACACAGATATGCAGCAAGACATAGAGCTGGACTAAGAATAGGTTCCATGATAGA
Source organism: Chelonoidis abingdonii (assembly GCF_003597395.2). NCBI lineage: Eukaryota > Metazoa > Chordata > Testudines > Testudinidae > Chelonoidis > Chelonoidis abingdonii. The sequence goes on from NC_133787.1 coordinate 23,394,756, forward strand.
AAATGGACAGTACTGGTAAGAGGAGCTGTAATCAATGGTCAGAGAGTTTTCTACAGAGATCTGAGTTCAGACCTATGTCATTAGTAAACCATATAAATAACTTTAAATGGTCAGACCAACTGTAAACCAATTAAATTTGCTGATGACACAGAACTCTGAGAGGGCTGATGAAAACAAAACAACTATTACATAAACTGCAGATCTGCCTTGCGACAGGCAGTGAGCTATGTGTTTCATAGTTCAGTGGTCAAGGGACTAATTGAGAAGCGACAATTACCTGTTCCTTACAAAAGATCAAATATAGTCTTGCTTGATGGATATCATTAATGGACCAAGTAGGAAATGCCCCAAAACTAAGGATAAATTGGTGTGTTCACATTTTGAATGTTCTACTTTAAGTTATGCAGTATCTGTCTAAATAGATGGAATTTTTTAATTTACACATTTGTTACTGACTAGTTCATTTGTGGACTGTGAAACCTTATTTTTATTATTATTTATTTGTATTACAATAGCATATAGAGACCCCAACCAAGACCAGGGCCCCAACATGCTGGGCACATACCTGAAGCTGTAGCACTAGCCCTAGCATACACCTAGGTCTTCCCCGGAAGAGTTTGCCTACCTTTTCTATTGAGAATTTAATGTGGAAGGAGAAACATGAAAAGAGAGGTGGACTGACTTGCCCAAAGCACACAGCAAGTTGGTGGCAGAGCCAGAAATAGAATGCAGATCTCCCTGAATCCAAGTGAAGTGCCCAATCCATTGGACTACTCTACTTCTCTAGTATGATCTTAGATTTCATTAGTAGAAGGAAAAGTCTCTTCTTTAACTGGAGTTCTGTTACTACAGAACAAAATAGGGAATAACCTCAAGCAGCTGATCTAAACCATTTTGCCATCTGCTGTCTACTTTATATTTCAAATTATGTAAAATATGTTTTATTTTAAGTCAGTTGCCAAGCTGAGAAGTTTCAGCCCAATTAAACTGTTTACAGACATGTTTTTTGGATTTCTGTAAAAATAAAATAAAAAATGCCTAAGATGAAATAGACTGGGTCAGTGGCAGTATTGACACAACTCAACACAGATGTATAAACGAAAAGGTCTGCTATGCTCAGCATCCCCCCGTTTGGTTAATTATGTCAGTTGCTTCTTGGTCTCTGGGAGCCAAGAGCTCATAAGTGGGAAAATCTGTGACCATATTGCCATCATCTATTAGTGAATCCAAGACATGATGCACCCACAAAACCAGCCAAGTAGCAACTAAGCATAGCTTATCATGTTGGTTCTATTCACAATTTCATTAGAGGATAGGATAGTTGAATATGTTGGCAGCACCAAAACCTGTTGCCTTATTTAAACTTTGATGTGATTTAATCGGTGCTAAGTTTCAAATGTACTAAGATAGTTTCCATGTCTTCTTTTTTAAGAGAACACACAGATGCAGCATCAGAATGTATACTTCCAAATACATACGCACTTGACTCAGAGTGAGTGCTAAGCTGTGTTCATTTAAGAGCTGATCCTGTACTCAGTTCTGACAGAGTTCACTGGGAATTGGGGGTGCTCAGAACCATGAACACTTGCAGATGAGGGGCTTTACTTTTTGGCTGGTTCATGTATGGGCCATGTCCTGGACTCACTACTTCAAGAAGCTTTAACATAGACTGACTGGTCTCTTCTTTAACTATGAACAGCAAAGCTAAAGGGCCATGATTTAGCAAAAAAACTTAGAGGACTTAAGTTCTTTGCTCAATAGGGATGGCCTTAGCAAACTTTTAAAGATAAGGATGAGCTTGAGTGCTTTGTTGAGTGCGGGCCATATTGAACAATCCTAGACAGTTCATGTAATAGTTTAGAACAGAGATATTCAGACCGAGACTCGTGAGCTGCAAGTGGCTCTTTAATGTGTCTTCTGCTGCTCTTTGCAGCACATGGTATTAAAACAAGTGGAGAACCAGTTTGATCAGGGTGGACCGAACTGACCCTGTCAACACTGGTTCTCCACTTGTGAGGTAACTCCCTTCTCTTCTTGTGTCAGTATATAATGCCTGCATCTGTAATTTTCACTCCATGCATCTGAAGAACTGAACTTTTTACCCATGAAAACTTATGCCCAAATAAATCTATTAGTCTTTAAGGTGCCACTGGATGCCTTGTTGTTTTTGTGGCTACAGACTAACATGGCTACCCCCGATACTTTAAATTTAAGTGCCTTTGCCTTCAAATAGGGTACCTAAAACATAGCATGAAGAATTGACTGGTAGAAATAAATCTATACAAAATAAAGGTAGGAAAAAAAATTATTTTCATACGACTCAAAACTACAAGTATTGCATGGGTGGAAAATGAAGCATGGCTCTCCTATTAATGAGATTATAAAAAAATGATGATACAAAATGATTTAAAAGTAATAAAATTATACTTTAATGTCCATTGGAGATTGGCATTTAAAGAATGAAATGATCTTAGAATCTGACTTCAGTTCAAATATTTATGTTAAACTTAGCAAGTAACAACATGACCAGTCATTATGAACTGTAATTCCAGCATTCCAACTGGATTTTACTAGGTTAAGCATTTATAATCTGATTAGACTATGCCCAACTTTAAAGATTTTTAAAATTAGGCTACTTGAAATACTGACCTGTTCATTCTTTAATGCTTTACAGGTTTATGAAGAAGATATTTGGTTTAGAGTACAAATATAAAAATCAGTTGAGGATTTCAGAACCCTGTTTTTTTGCTAATGGTGGATGGTGATCAAAACAAATTAAATCAAAAGTTTGGAAAAGCAGATAACGAATTCAGTCATACCTATAATAATATTGCATGATGCAGCAATACAAGACAGTTTTAAATTACTTGTTTAGATATTTTAATCAGATTATTACCTTGTTTATGCCAAGTACTGTATTTTAGTTTTTAGAAATCTTTCATAATTGTGGACATTTGCAGAAGCTCATGATTTGTAGTAAGGTATTTATCACACCATCCCTTTGTCAATGCAACAAACAGATTATTTTTAAAAGAATATAAATTAAACCTCAGTTTTCCTGCTAAATCATTTTGCTTAATAAAAAGAACCTTTTGGAAATGTCAAAATAACTAATAGCACAAAGTTAAAGTGATCAAAGTTAAAGATAAATCCTGTTTGAGAGTTTTTCAGCAAGGAGAGATGATTAGGTTCAAAGTTACACAAATGTAAAATAGCTGGCACAATGCTGCTCTCATTGAAATTAATGGCAAAACTTGGGGTATGGCTACACTTGAAACTTCAAAGCGCTGCCGCGGCAGTGCTTTGAAGTGTGAGTGTGGTCGCAGCACCAGCGCTGGGAGAGAGCTCTCTCAGTGCTGCACGTACTCCACATCCTCATGGGATTTAGCCTGCAGCGCTGGGAGCCGCGCTCCCAGCATTGTGGCACTGTTTACACTGGCACTTTACAGCGCTGTATCTTGCAGCGCTCAGGGGGGTGTTTTTTTCACACCCCTGAGCAAGAAGTTGCAGCGCTGTAAAGCGCCAGTGTAGCCAAGGCCCCATGACTCAGTGGGGAGGATACAAGACTATGCCTATTTCCTTCAACAATGTCAATTATTCTTTCTAACATACTGGTAGGTCATGCCTGAAGACTGTTTCCTAGAAGAGAGCGGCAGTATCTGGTGTTAGTTTTTAGGACTGAAGTGAAGATAGACATAATTTGGCTCATATGCAAGGTTTGTATTAAATTGTTCTATATTTAACACCCACCAATCTTATTTTGTCACCTTTCTATACCACCTTCCCAAATGTTAAGATACTTTCAAAAGGAAAGGATGTGGGCCTGGATGGTATTTTCCTGTTTCTGAAAATAATAAATTTCAGAAACAGGAAAATGCCATCCAGGCCCACATCCTTTCCTTTTGAAAGTATCTTAACATTTGGGAAGGTGGTATAGAAAGGTGACAAAATAAGATTGGTGGGTGTTAAATATAGAACAATTTAATACAAACCTTGCGTATGAGCCAAATTATGTCTATCTTCACTTCAGTCCTAAAAACTAACACCAGATACTGCCGCTCTCTTCTCCCCACACCTATAACCTCCTCACCCACCACTTCCTGTCCCTCTGTGCTGTCTCTCTCCTACTCTAACCTGGATGAATCTGGAAAAATTACATTCCTCTTCCCAGCTTCTCTGCCTGGCCCCAGTGCCTCCACCTCTCCTATTCTCTGTCCTGTCTAGCTATGGGACAGTCATGAAGCATACTGCTGCCAGCACAGGTGATAGGGGAGGAAGAAGCTCTCATCTGCAGGGGGAGCTCTGAAGACGGGCCAAAGGTCTTGCTGTCAGCAACGTCCCCTCATCCCCGCCACACTGCAGCCACGCTGGGAGCAGGAGAAAGAGAGTGTGAGTGACAAGGGGAATGAGGGGCAGAGTTATTGAGTGAAGGTGAAGGCCAGTGAGTGGAAAGGGGGAAAACACAACAAGTGTGAAGGAAGACAGGGCTCGGGGGGGTGGGTGAGGGCAGGGAAAACAGTGACTGAGGGAAAGTGTGTCTGGGGAAATGCGGCTTACTTAGTGTGAAGGAAGGTGGGGCCACGAAAATACAGTGAGTGTGAGGGAAGTTGGGCTGAGGGTGGATCTAAATAACTTAGATTGTAAACTCTGGGACAGATATTGTCTCTCTATTATGTGTTTGCATGTGCCTGGCACTATTGCAATATTATTTTTACATCTAATAGCCAATGAGTGTGAGACAGGGAGCAAGGGAACGAGTAAAGTGGCAGAACCAGTCAGTGTGAGTTAATGAAAAAATGGAGAGAGAGTTTTTAGAGGGAAAATTAATGGAAAAATTTGCAACTAATTTGAAATTTATGGAGAATTTAATGTGAGGGAAAACATGGACAATAAAAAGGCTGAAGAACAGACACAGCAAACCTTGGGGGGGAAAATGGAGAATAGGAAGAGGAAAGGGGAAGAGGGAAGAAAACAGCATGGAGAGTTGGTAAAATATTGTTTACTTTCTATAAAGTCTACTTCATTCTCTAGGATTTAATGTCTTACACTGTTTACAGTAAAACTGTTATGGGCTGGGTCAACCTTATTGTTACTGGTCAAGTGTAACTACTTACATTCAGGATAAATATAAAGAAGCCATTGAAACAAGTGGCTGAAATAGCAGTAGCACCCAAAACACAGGTGTGAAAAATCTTGGGTTTCTCTTCAGATCATATAAATCTTTGAGTAGAAGATGAACCATGTGACCTAAGGGGTTTCAAATAGAGGGGAGCTGTATTTCCTTCAGTTTGGATTGATGGAACTGTTTTGAGGAACGCAGCACAAGGAGAGAGAGACAGAAGCAGCCAGAAAGCCAAGCAGACAGTAACAAAAATGATGGTAATGTGGCCCTGAGAAAAAGCTGAGAGAGATTTTTGGGCACAGAGTGTTGTCTGGAAAGGCAGCTGGGAACAGTGAGCAAAGAAATTGTCTTCTAGTGTTTGATTCCTATTGTGTTCAGGAAACAGGACATCACTTATCTTTGTTAAAGAAACAAGACTGCATAAAAGAAATAGACTCATAGACTCTAACATCAGAAGGGACCATCATGATCATCTAGTCTGACATCCTACACATTGCAGGCCACAGAACCTCACCCAACACTCCTGCAGAAGACCCCTAATCTCTAGCTGAGTTACTGAAGTCCTCAAATCATTATTTAAAGACTTCAAATTACACAAAATCTGCCATTTACACTAGTTTAAGTCTAAATACATGACTCTCATCAATTTCTCCTCCTAAGTGGAACAACCCACAATACCTCACATTTTTATCTAGTAACTTGAGTCAAAAGGGATAACACAAAGAACGACCTTTGTTGAAATGTAACTTTGGGTTATGCACTAGAAGGATTTGACCGTTCAGACCCGAAGTGAACTACCACTCTCATATTCATTCTGAAATGTTGACTGGTTTGGCGACCTGGCTAGTAATTACTGGGTGTAAAGGCAGACTATTCTCCCCTAACACCCTTCAGAGGTGCCTGCCCCCCAAAGCGGGCAGGGAGGAGGTGGGGCAGACCTGGTTGGGCACAGAGAAAAGGGAATGTTCTGAAACACCCTCTGTGCACCTTGGAACACTGAGAGAGATTATCCAGTTCTGCACTATCTCCACTGCAAGTTTGTAAGTATCAGGCATACTTGAGACCGCTATATTTTTTTTCTTTGCTCCTGCAAATAATTGTCTACAAAGCTGGTACAAAATCAGAGGTTGGATTGAAAACTTCTTGAAGACCCTTCAAGTCTTCTGAAATCCTCTTCTTGCTAAATGTCCCACAATCACCTCTACTGAAGTTAAATAAGAAGACTAACAATCTTCCATCACCCAGCACATCGTCTTGTCTTCATTCTATTAAGTTAGTTACCTGGCATCAAATGTAAGAAACTATAAACTAATAACATTTTCACTTTTTTACAAATCTATGGAAACTACATTAAAATAATGTTAATTATGACACCAACAGACAGAAGTTAAGGCAACAGCCTACCTTAAGGGGTCACAGAAGTGTGAGCAGGTTAGCCTTAACTTTGTATTTTTATGGGTCTTATTCGGTTGGTGTCTGTTGTCAAATTTTTGTTTCTAATATTCTTAAGTGAGTTAAAGGAATCTTCCATAAAAGGTTACTTTTATGTATCCATTCCCTGAGACACTAGAAAGCTTTCTGTTTCCTCTTTATCTTTATTTGATATTTTAATGCATACAACAAAATGCAGTAAACAGATTAGCTGTGAGGCAACAATTTGATAGAAATAATAACAAACTAATACTTCTCACATGTGAAGACCCTTATTTACGGCAATTTTGGTATTGGTGTGTCTCAGATAATCGTCAGTTGATTAAACCCACAGAATGGTAACCAATTGAAATTGTGAAAATTAATGTCCAGAATTTCTGGAACAGCTTGGTGCCTATTTAAGCAACAGAGAGGCCAACTGCAAAAGAATTCAGCACATTGGGTCCTGAGCTCCTTTGAAAATGTGGCCCTAAGTGTTACAATTAAACTGCTGCACGCTGAATATGTCTGAAAGTCTGCCTCTTAATTTAGGTGCCTAAATGGGAGCTGAGCTCTTTGCCTAAATTTGACCCCAAATGTGGTTGCTGAGCGCTTGAGTATTCGACTCTGAGCTCTTTTGAAAATCTGGCTCTGTGTTGTTACTTAATATGACTGGGGCCATTTGGATAATTCTGCTTGTTTAAATCTGAATTCAGAAATGGACAAATGTATCTTTAGACACAATTTCCTGGCTAAAGCTGTGTTTTGGTAGGTGTGTTTTCACCTACTATGGGGTTCCTGTTTATCGAATACCGGGTAGTAGTTCGGAATTCTTTTCTACTAACAGTGGAAAAACACTTCTTAAAGAAGTATGGCATCTGCAAAGACTGAGGGCTACTCATGGCCAGAGGCAGTCTGTCCCCAAATGCTCCTTCCCCTGCTAAAATGCTTGGTAACTTAATAACAAGAAATAATATGATTGGTTAAACTGTCCAGTCCTCTGAAAGTAGTTGTCCTATTGCCTTCCCTTTGACAAAGTAATTAGTGATAATTGCTGATAACTTTTCTTTTACAGAAGAAGGCTAGATTTAAACTTTCCTGGTGAAGTCTGTCTTATGTTGTTACTTGCAGATTTATTTCATGTGGATCATGCTACTACCATGGATCAGTTTGTATAATTACAGAAGGGAGGAGGATATATGAAGAATGAAACTGAATGTGTTAAAGAAGCACAGAAGCCTAGCATCAACTCTGTAACAACTCCTCTTGCAAAGCTGAGACCTTTGAGTGCAATCAATATAGTATTTGGAGCCAAATGCTAAAAGGCCCTGTTTTTGAAAAACATAATTTAAAGTTGTTTCTAACTACCTGCTTTGCATCTGCAAGTGTCATTTCAGGATGTACCCATCTGAATATTTGGGTGGGCAAAACATAGATGTGAAAAATGAATGTACAAAAATGTGCATGTTCAACATTGCAGACACAATTCTAGAATCTGCAATCAGGCACTTTCAAGAATTTGTCCTTAATGAATTGGTGCACATTAGGACCCTTGTACATTTACTGCACAGGAGATCAAACATTTAGATGACTACTGTAGAGGACAGTCCTGCACTAGTGAGATGAATGGCTTGGATGACCCATGAAGTCCTATCTTCTATGATTCTGTGCAATAGTAAGGGAGAAGAGCACATTGCTAGGGCACAGTTCTATTCAGTTCAGTTTTACTAAGTTGATGGCACTACAAGGTGTTTGTTAAAGAAGAAGTTTAAGGCTTTATGTTTTGTTTTAAATTCAGAGCTCCTTTTATTTAGCAAATCCCTTTGTCAGCTGCACTCACAATCTGCTCCTGTCATGGAGTCCCCGGGCGATGCTCTGGAACAGCTCCCCACCAAGCCAGGCAGGACTTTGGGGAGCCTCCTCTCCCTTGGATCAGACTTGTTCAGGACAAGAAGCTCACACGGCTTCACCTCCTGGGTCTCTCCTTGGAGCATTCAGCATCCTCTGCCCCTCCGTGGGCTTCCCACAGCGAGCCCACCCAGGCGGGGTCCTGGGGAAGCCACAGGGTTCTGCACCCCCACTTTGCAGTCAGACGTGACTCTCAGCCAGCCAGCAAAACAGAGGTTTATTCGATGACAGGAACAGGGTCTAAAACAGAGCTTGTAGATACAGCGAACCAGACCCCTCGGCCGGGTCCATTCTGGGGGGCAGGGAGCCAGACATCCCAAGTCTGCCCTCAGCCAGCTCCAGACTAACAACCCCCTCCAGCCCCTCCTCTCTGCTCAGGCCCTTCCCCACCAGAGGCACCTGATCTCTCTGTCTCCAACACCTTCACCTAGCACCTTTGCAGGGGAGGGGCCCAGGCCATCAGTTGCTAGGAGACAGAGGGTCAGGCATTTAGGGGCACTGGCCCCTTGCTCTGCAGCAATCACACCCCCTTATTCCACCACCCAGATACTTAGGAACTGCATAGGGGACACTGAGGCACCAACACAGTATTCAGAGCAAACATTAAGAACATTCCCAGTTCGTCACAGCTCCTGTCACACAGTTTTACAGTCCACTGCTGTATTTCCTGCTCCTGTGTTCTGACTCATGTACTTGGTCTGACTTCTCTGTTTCCTGTACTTCTGACTTCATCTTCCCCTCCTCTTGCCAATTTTGGTTATGTGGGCTGCATTTCATTATCAAAAAGAACAAGTTTATGGACATTGTGTGCTACAGTGAGTGGTGCCCATATGAATACCTAAGACAGACATATTGGGATGATCTTTTTGTTAGGTTTCATAATATACTTTCCTTTGTATTTTTCCAAAGAAATATAGCTAAATAACCCTATATCTACAACATGCCGTTAAACTGAGAGTTGTATGTACAGTGCTAAAGCTGTGTACCCAAGTGAAGCTCTCTGCATCTTTCTTTACTGAGGGGAAATCCTGTCACCTTCTCTTCCCCATACTCTGGGTTGTTCAGGGAGGAGTAGGATTTGGAGGTAGGAATCCTGATAGGATAATGCTGCATAGCGAAGAGTAGACTTGTGTGAGCCTGTTCGAAGGGCTCACAACTCGTGGATAATATAGAGCTGTGCTCTGTGGTATCATCTCCTGCACTGCCCCAGATGGAGGTTTTGGGGGCTCCCTGGGTGGATCAGGGTCTCTTTGACTTCTCTGACTGTTCCCTCATGTACTTTGGAAGTATTGCACACAGAGGGGATACTGCAATACTGAAGCCAGGGTAGCTACCACAGTTAGCTCTGTGGGTGAAAGGAAGAATTCCTTCCCTCTCCCCAATCTCCATGGAGAAGCTGAATGTCAAGCCTATCAGGCTTTGGATGGGGAACAAGAAGTTCCCTCTTGTGTTTATACAATATTTTAATTATATTGAGAACATATATCTTTTATTTGACCTCCTCCATGCAAGCCAATCTCAGAGCGGAAATTTCATGTGCCCTCTTCTCCTGTATATAGAAGAGATTTGGAAATTCTCTTTATACAGGACGCCTAGGCTGGTTGAACCTGAGAAGTCTAGGAGGAAAGCATGCTTGTGCCTGCTTTGTGAGGTATTACAGTAAAATGGACTTAATCCTCTATTAACCCCAGCTCTCTGTCCTGCATCAGCTTTCTAAATCACTCTGTACCTCAGTACCCCAATTTGAACCCTGTGAATAGCATAATCACATCGTTTAAAATCAGTGAGAGATAAAAGTTTAGAATGCCAAAAGCTGTCAGTGGCAGAGGTGCTGTAGTTGGTTGGTGTCTTGTATAGAATATTGCTTCACTACTGATTAGGAAACACGTCTAAGAAAAGCAAACAAAAAGCAGAGATATATCCCCTCAGGAGGGGGCAGAAGCCTGTCCATACAGTAGATGTGGTCTGCCCCTTAGCTGGGATAACACTTAACAGTGATAGCTTGCCCTCCAGGAATGGCAATAGCAGAACCTGCTGCACCTGCTTTTAACTTGTTGAGCTACAGGATTTTCAATATTTGTAGAAAAGAAAAGAAATAATAAAATGCTGCTCTAAAATGCACTACATTAGAGTTTTTAATGTAGTAAGTAAGTACTTTAGTGGCAATGGGGAGTACTATGGACAAAACAAAGAAAATACCATAGGCAAATTGTGTGCCTCCATGTTTCAGTCCACAAACCCAATTAATAGGGCCTACTGCACCATTACTGACATATCATTTTATGTCTTGCCATTTAAAATACTGATTTTGTATCCATAGTCTTCTGTCACTCGATGAAAATTAGCATGTTAAACAGACTGAATATTAGTAATGACTGATTGTTCTGTATGAAAGCCTGATCCTGCACATTGTTTATGTGCTCATCCCCCATGGAGGTACCATGATTTGTCCCAGTTAAAAAATACAGTCAATGAAATGATATTATACAGCTTCATGAGTGAAAAAGCCATACACTGAGAAGGATACATTGAATGAACTGTTCATAGACATCCATGTGAATCCATGATCCATCAAAGGAAGCCTCCTAGTCCTTGTTCCTGCCCCCATCTTTCCAAAAAGAAAAATAATTGGTGCCATAGTGTACTATGAACAGCAGGCCCCACAACAGCTGAACCTATAAGAATGATTAATCCAGAAGAGCCAGTCCATTGAATGAACAGCTGTTGAAGGCAGATAGAATTTGAATTTATTTACTCTGATTTCATTTTCTCAGAAATATCAGTATGTATGTTCTCCACCCTGGCTACACACAGATTTTTCCTGCTAATGGATATAGCGCATTCCAGATCTGGGAGTCAGTAAGTGAATTCTGAAATTTGGTTCACTTGCTATAACACTGAAAACTATGGTACAACATGCTAACCTGGGTCCTATTCAGGAAAACACATAAACGTGTTTAAAGTTCCACTGAAATCAATGGAACTTAAGCATAAGCATGGGTTTGAGTGCTGTCCAGAATAGCGATGGATTTAAGCAGGTGCTAAAGAGCTCTCCTGAATCAGGGTTCTGAACAATAAATATTTAAGACAGCAATCTAAAAAACAACAACAATAAAGACGCTTAAACCGATTTTGTTGCTGTATGTGAGTAGGGAATTATTGCAACAGGTCTGAAATTAGACTGTCAGGGATTTTGGGGCAGGAATCTTATCTCTGCTTATTATTCTGTAAAGCTCCTAGCATACTTTTGGGTGCAGTAAAAATAGTAATAATAATCTTACATTTTGAGTACTTGATTTCACATTTTTAACACTGTGAACAAACTAGTTTTATTCCATTTAATATCTCTAAGTTATTTTAAAAGGAAAAATCTGAAACTATTTGGCTTGCACATTTTACTGGCTTTGCAGAGATTGCATATTCCTTAATGGAGGCTTACTTGGGTTGTGCATTTTACAAGCTCTACGTGTCTGTGGATGTTATGAACACCTTGCTCTGTAGTTACATGCTATGCACCTGCCTCAATAGGTGGGAGAACTTGATTGGGCCAGCGGTGAAAGGGGGACAGCCCGAGCAGGGAGGGAAGGAGACATTGACTGAGGGACATCAGATAGGTCCACCCCCTGGGAATCTCTGGCACCCATTGGCCAGCTGAAGGAGAGGAGTGTGGATTGGCTAGCATTACCTAGCTCCCAGGCTTTAACCAGAGCAAGGGCCATTTGCAGCCTCTTTCAGCTCTGTTCCAGCTGCCCCACCTACCCACCTGAACTAGTAAAAGGAATCTGGCCTGACAGATGCTGCAAGTCTAGCTGATCACCCATTTGGGGATCAGGAAGGAGTTTTGTCTTCTGTGGGCCAACAGGCAGAAGACCAGGGAGTTTTTTGCCTTGCTTGCGGCAAGTACCTTCAAGAAATGCTATTAGTACCTAAACAAGGTACTTGGTTGAATTATTAATCTGTTGCAATTTGTGGCCAGTTTCCAGTGAGGTTAAAAGGATAAAATGAATGGTTCCCAGAGGTAAAAGACCTGGGATTTTGCTGAGGAGCCTTGGGCTCTTGAGATACGTTGAGACCATGTGGCCTTCGTGGGCCAAGGCCAGACCTTGTGGCTGAGGTCACCAGCCTTCTGGAGGCTCTCCCGACTTAGGGGTTATATGGTAGGGGTCTTGTAACCCTCACATTGGAATCAGTTAAATGCCTGGAAGAGAAGAGTGGGTGATGGGAGTAGTGCTCCTCCTTTGTATTTAAATTTAACAAAATTTGCAGCCTGCTCTTTAATATCCATCCATGTGTCTGCCCTCATTTTGCTGCTGTGTCCCCATCAGTGGCCATGTGGAGCTACAAAGGGATTGTAAGTTCAGAGCTAAGTGAGTTGCTGCACTTGCAAGATCCACCACTTCTTGATATGAAACTATTAAGACCCTCATGTTTACAATTTCATCCTGCTTTAGCAGCTAAGTGTAAATTTCTGTTAACAAACAGTGCTCCAGTGCTGTACCAGCATGTGTGCCACTATACCTTTAAGGGCACTGGCCCTGATTCAGCAAAGAATTTAAATATTTAATTTAAATATGCTTAAATTCCATTGTCTTAAAGGAGCCTTAATCTGATTCTTAAAGTAAACTATGTGCTTAAGTGCTTTTGTAAATGAAATAGGCTCTCAGGAATTAGGGTCTTGATCCTAACTTTGTGTCTGATTCAGCAAGTTACTTAAGCATATACCTGACTTTAAGCGTGTGTTTTAGTAACTTGCTGAATTGGACTTTAAATGGGATTTGCGAGTGCTCATTACTTCACAGGATCAACCCTCTAAATGCCTTATTAGAACTGCGGTATTGCTACCCCCAAAGGTTCAAAAATTGAATCAGGCTTCCAAAAGTCATGAGATTGACTTAAAAAGTGCAAGACATTAACAGTAAATAATTGTTTTTGAGATATTAGGGTTCATATTTGTAAGCTTTTCTCCAAAAGTATGAGGACCAGAATTTTTTTTAAAAAGCTGAGATTTTTATGTAATCACATGACTCAAGGAGTTGGGGCTTTGCGAAAAATTTCAAATATTGTAAGACTTGCTATAAAATCATGAGTTGGCTTTCTCTGGCCAACTACTAAATGTAAATAGACTATGTAATTTTTCATTGTACCTGCTCAGTTCTGTATTTTCAACCATTCCGTTAAAATCAGTGTTTGCAAACTTAGCACAGTACATACTGCTCACTGAGGTCCACTTGCACAGCAGGTTTGCAGTTTCCCAGTTCAGCTTTTCTCAAGTCATTTTTTGCCACAAACTGGCAATGCTTGATTGTATTTATTTTACTCTCTATTAGTCCTCTGCTACAATAAAACTGTCACTTGAAAATGATTCTTCAGATGATTCTTTAAGGAACTTTTGCAATTTGATTCAGGGGTTATTTTCCTTAGATGCTTTTGAGCAGTGAAATCTTTTAACAGTGAAGTGCTCTTTTTTTTAAGTGAAAACTTGTTACAAGTACATTGAGCCATGAAGAGAAACTTACGCATACTAGTATACCATGTCTTTTCAGAGACCTAGCTCTCTGAAGGTGGGTACTCAAAGTTGATGACTGTTTTTGGAAATGCTTGATTTTGCCCTTGTACTTCAATTTCCTCATCTATAAAATAGAGAGAATTATCTTTATGGACCTTAAAAAAAAAGCTATGCAGATTAAATAGTTAATGTTTGCAAAATACCCTGAAAATGGAAGTGCTAGATCAAAGCTAGTATTATTATGTTTGTTTAAATGTCCACATGTGACAAGAGGAGACTGGACCTCTATAACTGTAAATAACTAGAACAGATTGTATTTGTCCCTCCAGTTCTCAGCTATACTGTGCAATCTAAATACAGTACAGCCTAGTCACAAGCAACTTCAGTGAAATGTGACAGCTAAACTGATTTCAGTTATGTGGGTAATAAAGGATTAACTCTCTTCATATGCAGTTGTGTTAATTTAATTTAGGGCCTGATCCTGTGAAGTGCTGACAACCTCAATTTTCATTGACTTCAATGGGATTTGAGAGCTCAGCACCTTTTAAGACTGGGCCCCTAATCTTTTGTTGGGAACATAAGAACTATAGTAGGAGACATTCCATCTGTACGTTCTTACAGAATGTACAGGATTTTGATACCTTTGTATTATTCAGTTTAAATCTTAATGTGTTGCTAGGTAACTAGGCATGTCCACAATGAAAAAACATCTAGACATTTTGTCCTCCTGGTCTTTGGCAGAGCTGTACCTATCAGTAACAAATTGTTTTATTATAACAGCAGTTGCCAGCACTTTTGTAATAAGAGATTGGTCAGCTTTTTCTCCACTATTTTAATTATATCAAAATAAAAAATTCATTCCAAGCTGAAATCTTGGCATTTGAGGACAGCTCAGAACCAGATATTTCTTTAATCTATTTTAAAAAATATCAGTCTGGTTATTTTAATTTACTTTAATCCCAACAAAATATTTATGAATTAATCAAATTTGACTGCTTTCTGCTCTTTTGTAGAGGATAACTTCTGTTTTAGAAAGATTGTGGGGGGTAAATAATTAGTTTTCTTTATGAGCTAATTGATTTTTAATTTTCAAAAGAAATATTAAGGTTCAGCAACTATGTTCTAAAGGATCTTACTACACTCAATATTGTGGATCCATTATTGGTGGTGATAGTATTTTTTATTTTCATTCTTCCATTTTGCTGTTTAATGTTTAGGTATTTATGGCACTTAATACACATGCATTGTCATGTCTCTCTCAAAGTTCATATCTAAGTCAATGCAGCAGTTAAGAAGTAGACATTCTTTGTGTTATTTTATATGTACTTTCAGAGCACAAATGCTGAAATGTGTTTGATTTCATTTTCACAATTTAAAAACACCAGTAAAACAAGACTGGGCCCCAGATGCCCAGGAAATAAGCCACTCGGTCAAAACAAACAATATGGGCTGTAAAAACAAAACAACTTGAGAGGAAGAACAGCTGAATTGGGAGGAAAAACTAGTCCAAGATAAGATGGCCTATACTGAAAGACTTTCCAACCAAGCTCTCAAGAGAGGTATAAAGGAATTTTAGGGTCATATTCAGAGAGGGAGTTCCACTCCCCCAGTTTTATTCTTCCTGTTCCATTCCTTGCTTATCCCTAACAAAACCTGATTATTTGGGCTTTGTGTGGAAAGGGAAGAATTTTCACTGTATAAATGTATATAATTAAAAGCAGTAAAGCCTTTGTTCACTCTTTGCAAACTCTGCAGGACTTATCCAGACAAAAGATACGTTGGTTGAAATCCTGGTTCCATTTAAGTCAATGATAAAAATCTCATTGATTTCAGTAGGGCCAAGATTTCACTCATGATCTTTTGGGGCACACAAGCTCAATGGCTGTGGAACACAGGATGCCCACGGAGCCACTGCAGAGTAGCACAACTAGACAGCTGTTAAATGCTTACAGTAGGAAGATGGGATACCTATAAGATTTCGGATTAAAAGAAAAAGGATTGTTACATAGATCAGAGGAACTGAATCACACAGATACAGGAACAATTCCTTTTTGGATCCCACAGAGGAACGAATTACATAACCTTAGGACAAACAGGCCAATATGGAACTTGATAATATATCACAGTTTTCAGAACCCGCTGGACACGGCAGATTACAAATTGTTAGAAATAAAATAACTTTTTCTCAAAATTGTTGGATAAAATAACAGCAAAAAGAGGTAAGTCATTTTAGGAGCAGAAAAAGGCCCTTCAGCCCAGTGTAAAACAAATTGTCCTTTGTAAAACAAATTGCCTGCTGAGACAACAAAAGTTCTGCCAATGTATCCAAAGGAGAAAAGTAAATTTACAAAAATTCCTAACCTACAAACACAGGTCAGTATGTCTAAATATCGACTGAAGATGTCTAGAAAAGAGGGCAAACTCTTTCTTGTCTTGCTCACACAAGGATGAGTGGTACTGGGCCCAGAGAAAATGTGGCATTATTAACGTACCTTTGCTAGACTTAACTTTTTCAGTAACCCAGAGCAATTAGTAGTCTCATTTAATGTGCATTATCACTGTTTTCATGATATTTTGTATTTCAACACCATGAACCAATGTGGTGCATTAAAGAGGGAGTTCCAGCCTTAACTCAGTTTCCTGAAATTCGTGCGTTTCAATAAGATCCTTACGTTATTTAAACATAGTTTTTTTGTAGTTTATTATTTTAAGATGTTTGGCCTGATCTAGATTATGTTACTTCACATAAGTGATGAAAGAGCCATTGTACTTTGCAGCAGAATGATTGTTACTCATCCAGATCATTGACCTATTTCTTTGAATCATAAGTACACTTTCTGAAGTTCTGTTGCCTTCAGTAATGCTTTACAATGCTGTGTTTTACACCACTATTTTGAAACAGCTTTGTTTGACATGTAATTTTTAAAAGATTATAAGGAGTGATTGAAAAATATGTGAAAGTTTTTTAAAAAGTGACTATGAACTCAGTTTTCAGATGCCTAAGGGCTTCTTTTTCAGTAATACTTTCTTTAGGATTGTACACAAGCTTAAATTAATAAGGACTAATTTAGCCCTAGTGTAACTCCATTCTGACACAAAACTAGGAGGGGATTGCCAACACTTTGGAGGATGGAGCTAAAATTCAAAGAGAGCTTGATAAATTGGAGAACTGGGCTACAGATGACAAAATGAAATTCAACAAAGGCAAACATAAGGTGTTACACTTAGGAAAGAAAAACCAAATGCACAAATTCAGAAAAGGGGATAACTGGGTTGGCAGCAGCACTGCTGAGAAGGATCTGGGAGTTGTGGTGGATTGCAACCTCAACATGAGTCAACAATGCTATTCTGTTGCCAAAAAAAACCCCAGCAGCAACAAATGCAATTTTGGGTTTCATTAACAGAGGTATAGCATGCAAGTCGTGGGAGATGATAGTACCACTCTACTCTGGCCTTAGCTGGAGTACTGTGTCCAATTTTGGACACCGCTTTATAGAAAGGATGTAGAAAAACTGAAAAAGATCCAGAGGTGAGTGACAAAAATGATCAGCCATATAAGCAAAGGCTGAAGGAACTGGGTATGTTTAGTTTGGAAAAGAGGAGATTTGGGAGGTGGAAGGATCTATGGATTGGAGCTCACCCAGGATGACTGTAAACAGGAAGAATGGTGGCATTCAACTGTACACAGATTTTAGGGCACTTAATGAATATGTGCAGATCCTGCAACTCTCGATGCTGCTAGGTTATACTTGCTGCAGAACTGCCTAGGCTGTGATGCCATTGATATCTATGATGGACTCATGGGGCTCCTTTGACATAGAATCATAGAATATGTGTAGCATCTCAATGGATATTTTGGAGATTCTATTCTGCTAAAGAGGAAAACATTTTTTGAAGGTCATCAGCAGCCCAGTGAAACCATATGTGAATGTGCATGTCATTTGCAAGGCCAGGACTGTGAATTTGGGAATGTTATGGTGATCATGCTCAGCAATATTATTGTGACCTCCTGGGTGAACAGTTACTGGATGAAGATGCTAGAACTCTAACTTTTGATGCCATGGTTGGTAAGAGTGAGGCATTTGAGAGGGCTCAGGCTGGAAGGGGTTCTATGTCTTAGACTGCTGCTACTCATGGGTCTACATTTAAACTGTCAGCTGCTCCTCCTGCTTCCATCGCCCAGAGTTTTATGATGCTACTGACTGCCACTCCACAGCCTCAGCAGCAAAAGTTGCCAGCTCTTCACTGTTTCCGTTGTGATGTACATGTCACTTGGCCGATTTCCCTGCCTGGCTGGCTAGAACTGCTAAATGCTGGGCTTGCTGGAAGGAAGGACACTTTAAGTCAGTGTGCCGCTGGTTCACAGTGATGGGAAGCTTGAGGTGCACACTGTAAATGTGATGCTGCATGAGTCCACCTTTACCAGGGATGCTGACGTTTCCTTTAGTAGGCTTGTGGCAAGGGACAGGTATCCCATATCACAGAAATTAATGGTACACCACTGAAATGCATGGTGGATATGGGTGCTGAAGTTAACCTTCTCCCCTCTGGGTTAGTTCATAATCTGGACATTTGCCCAACTATAGCGGTTATAAAAGCCTGGGATTTGTTTGCTTTGCAGACAGTGGGTGGAGCTGTACGCTCTGCTCTACAAAGGCATAGCCTTGACTGCGAAGTTTTACATTAAGGGCAGGCACTGCTGCAAATGCTGTTCCATTATTGTCCTATGAGCTGTGCATACATGAACTCACACAATACTCCTCAGATGTAGTCATGCTGGCTACAATATAACTCACACTGTACTCCTCAACTGTAGTTATACGGCTACAATAGAAGGGAATACCCAACATGTTGTTTAGTGACACTGATTTATTTAACGGCGATGGTGTTCTGTCCATAGGATATGTTTACTCTCTGCAGTTGGATTCAAACATCAAGCCTTTGCATCACTGCACGCTGTGTACCTCTTGTGGACAAGATCTGTTTAGAACTGTATCACGTGAAAGATAATGGTATCATTTGGGAGGTGGAAGGATCTATGGACTGAAGCTCACCCAGGATGACTGTAAACAAGAAGAATGGTGGCATTCAACTGTACACAGATTTTAGGGCACTTAATGAATATGTGAAACATGAGCAGTTTCAATTCCCGACCTTCAAAGAGGTGACATGCTGGGGAGGTGGATCCTGAATTTTCTCTTTGTTGGCTTACCAATATGGTTATTAGAAAATATCTGTGGTTGAAAGATTGCAGTTGTTATTGACTTTCAGTACGCGATTTGGGAGGGAGTGCTATCAATGACTCCCATTTTGTTTAGTTTCTGCTCCTGAGGGATTTCAGAAAGTGGTCTCTCAGCTCCTTGACAATATCCAGGGTGCCTCTTCCCATCTGGATGACATTATCATCTTTGCTGAGACCTTCCTGAGCATAATGCTATTCTGGAGCAGGTGCTAACCTGACTAACAAGCTGACTAACAAGTACAGTTTTGCAAAAGATGCTGTAGAGTTTCTAGAACATTCTTTGTTGGTCAATGGTGTGAAACTGACACCTGAATGGCTACATGCTGTTCCTTTGCTACTGTTACCCACTGATTGTAGCAGTTTATGTTCATTCCTTGGCCAACCTCAATACATAGGTGGCTGTGCTCTGCCCCATTTTAGTACTCTTGTCAAAGCACTGTGGGATTTAACCCAGGGCCAGAGGCAGTTGGTTTGGACTAAAGGAGGGTTTTGTCAAGACTCTGTCGGATCCCTGCCCATGCTTATCTTGATCCAAGGAACTCAGTAGTGATTTAGGCTGATGCATGCAATTGGGGTATAGGTGCAGTTCTGCTCCAGGAGGGATGGGCTAGTTATATTTGCATCCCATACTCTCACCCCAACGGAAGGTAAGTATTCCCAGACTGAGATAGAATTTTTGCTATTGTACACTTCAAAGTCTATTTAGTGGGAAGACATTTTATATTAGAAACTAATCGTTTGCCTATTTCTGGGCCTCTATGAGTGTGAGGCTGTAGCAGTGGGTTGTTCAGTTACAGCAGTATAACTTAAATTTGGTACATATCAAAGGAAGATGTAATTTACTTGCCAGTGCTCTTTTGAGAAATTCTGCTGGGTTGGTACCCCTGTATGCAGAAATGGCAGAGTACTTTGTCTACATTCTACAAAATCCATGCCAAGCTCATGGTGAATACATGTGCTACATGACATTTCTTATGCATTGGAGCCCAAGTGGTCATCCCAGCAGTGTTGCAACAGTCCTGGATGTGTCTCATGAAGGACATTTGGGAGTTAAGAAGATGAAGGAACTTCTGCATGGCTATGCTTGCTGGCCAGGGCTGTACTCAGACATTGAGCAGTGTATGAAGGCATGCTCAGCCTGCACAATGCATAGAATTGCTGCTCCTCTGGCCCCTTTGAAATTGGTAGTCATAGACAGACCATGGCAGAGAATTGCAGTGGTTATTACTGGCCCCTTAACTGCATTTCATGATGGCTACACATTGGTTTTGGACTGTTGTAGACGATTATTGACGATTATTGACGTTACCCATTTGCATTCATAATTTCACAAGGCACCTCAAACACTTGCCTAAACACTTTATTTGCAATGTTTGGGGCCTACCAGATAGCCTGGATTCAGATGCTGGGACACCTTTTGTATCAAGAGAGTTTGAAGGCTTTCTGACAAGTATTGGTATAGTACATTATAAATCTGCTGTGTACCATCTCTAAGGAAATGGGATAGTGGGGAGACTGCGTGGGACTCTGAAGAAGCATTTACTGGAGGAATGTTGAGATACACCCTTCTCCTATTGCATTGAGTCATGGTTTATATGATATTCGGTGTACCTCATGGAAGTACTGGAGAAACCCCTTTCTACTGGCTCTTCAACCAACCTGTGAGGACCAAGTTGTCTGTGCTGATGGAAAAAGGTTCATTCCACCCCTTCCCCTTTGAAAGTTGGATCTCCTACCTTAAAAGGTTAGAAATGCTGGTAACTTGATGTAAATAAGAAAACTGCTTAGGCAAAGCTTGTAGCTTACTAAAATTAAACTTTAATCATTAGAAAGT
This sequence comes from Chelonoidis abingdonii, assembly GCF_003597395.2. Lineage (NCBI taxonomy): Eukaryota > Metazoa > Chordata > Testudines > Testudinidae > Chelonoidis > Chelonoidis abingdonii. The sequence goes on from NC_133787.1 coordinate 23,415,778, forward strand.
GTGTTTTATTTTGTTTGTACCCATATCTGTCTCTTTTTATCTTATTTAATATCACTTATATTTCTGTTCTTTAATAATAAACTTACTCTTGTTTTATTATAAAACCAACTCAGTGCTATGTATTAAAGTGAAGTGTGAGTTTTCTGTTAACTTAGGCTGGTGTGTACGCTGTCTCTTTTGAGGCAGTGAACTTAATAATTTCTGTGAATGTCACAGTGACAGGCACTGGACACTGTAGAGAGATGTCTCTGGGGGAACTCAGGAATTGGGTGTATGCTACCTGCAAGGCAAGGTTTAACCTGGAGAGTCTTGAGGAGTTTATTGGTGGAGCTGACACACAGTCTAACTGCCAGCAAAGCTCACTCTAGCTGAGGCAGTGAGGTAACACAGTGACTAATGGCTCTGAATGTCCTGAGCAGAACATCACAATAACACACATAAGGGAACAATGGAGGGAGCTATTAATTGGGGAATTATGGGAGAATGTCCCTGCCTGACTCCAGCCAGGCTGGCAAGGTTTCTCTTCCCAGGGCTGTGATGCTAAGAGGATGCCAAAACCTTAAAGATGCTGACTGAACAGAGAAGACAAAGGGGTTGCGTGGGTTGTCAGCAGCTGCCCTGGGGCAACCTCTGATAAAGAGACGCACAGAGTGAATGCTGCAGCAGGGCAATCTGCATCTTTCAGCCCGAGATTGAGGTAACTGGGCTGAATGGAATTTACCAAAGATTGCAATGAAAGGCAAAGTACTATTGTTTTTACCCTTTGCTCTACATGCTATATATCTTTGGGTGAATTAATAAAGCTTTGTTTTGAAGAAGCTGTTTTTTTAAGTCCCTTTAAGCAGCCACAGTCACAGCCACAGCTCCTGGAGGAAAGGGCTTACAGGTGCCAAACACAGTTGGGCCTATCATATTTATAGCTGGCAAATGAGGGCTACCACCCGGAGATCCATTTCCAGAGTGGTTGAATAAAATGGGTCCACCCTTGAGAGAGATGGAGGAAGCCAGGAATGTCATCTTAGAGGTGTACCTGAGATGAGCAAAAAGGGGTCTAAAGTGAGTCTTTCCCTGTAACCACAACACAGTGAAATACCCATCTCCAGCAGCCGATGTTACACAAAATAGATATGAAAGACGAATAGATTTGTTTATTAAATTGAGTGATTAGCATGTGGATTCAATAATGGTGAATGACCTCTAGTGACAGAAAAGTTCCATAGTGAATGTAAGTTTCCAGATCTTCTTGGAATACGAAAGAGAGCTGATATACTTTGATAGTCTAGATTTGTTTGGCTCCTGTCCCTTATTAGCAGGACTTTGCCCTCCCTAACCTTGCACTGATATTCTGATGAACTACATGGTCAAATCAGTGTTGTTTATGTAACTTTGGAGTATATTTGATTTTCTTCTTTTCATTTTCCTATTTCCTTCATATTGTGAATCTCAATATTTATTTTATTTAGGAACTTATTCATCTTTTTCTTTAACTCCTGCGATGATGATGATTTCATCAACTGAGTCTACTGCTTTATTGTCATATGTCCAAATTAATTTCAACTAAATTTTTGGTTTTGGGTCTCAATTTAGCAACTGTTTTGATTGTATCCTCCTATTGTTAATGTTTTCATCAATTTTGCCATTGCATGACTTTAACCACTATCTGCTAGCCTAAAACCAATCCAGAATAATAGGGAATAAAGGGTTGTACCATCTGATGGTTATTTTTGTGTCTGCACATTGTCTAGGCCCTTAATCACATGGTTAAATCTATGCCTATTCAGGACAGCACTTAAGTAAGTGCTTAAAGTTAACTGTGTGTTTACATGCTGTCCTGAAGGGAAATACTTTCCTGAATCACAGCCGTACTGGACAGGTGTCCAATCACATAATAGTTACCATGGTTGGTATTAAGTGGAAATCTCAGCAGAGTGGGAGCAAGAACTGAATGAGTAGGAGCTTCTTACCCCTAGAATTATCTTCTTCAGTTTAGAGGTGAAGCATATGAGGCCGGTCAGGGTTGGAAAGTTTTTGTTTTTTTTTGTCTTTACAGTACCTTTCTGTGGGTGGCCAAAGGCCATGAGTCTCCTGGACCTTTAAAAAACTAAATTCGTTTTAAAAATGAACAAAGCCACCTCAAAACTAAAACAGAATTTTGCCCTTGCACAAATTCATCTGATTGCTGCTTTTTTAGAACTGTAAAAGATTCAGTCTGGTCACTGCAATCTCACCTCTCTTTGCCACTGCAAATAATTCCACTTTCTTTATTTTCGCAGTGGTTTAAATAGTTGAGGTGTTTTATCATCTGGTTGATTAGTCCATATCCTCTCTCAATGCTCAAAAATGAAACTTTCCAAGGTACTCCTTGGAAACTTTACGAAGTACTCCTGATCAGTGACCTATACAGCAGTGATGATGACTCCATGAATTTCTATATTCATCTAAATATAGAATTCTCCACCCCATTTACCTTTTCTGCTCTTGTACTTTATTTTCAACCTTGTTCACCATCACATATCTGTAGTAATCTTGAATAACTTGCTTTTGATGTTCAACAACAATAAAAAAGGGGAAATTTTCAAAGCTAGAAAAGGCAGTAAGGTACCCAGTTGCCATTGAAAGTCAATGGGAATAGGGGGCTTTACTTCTTTTTATGTCTTTGACAATCTCCCAAAAATGTTTTGCTCTGATCTTTGAAACGTGAGAATTTCTTACTGGTGGAATTTTTTTAAATGACTGAATCTAGGAATTGGAACACTGGATACTAGCCCTAAAGTGGAACTTCGTGACCTATAGATTTTTCAAAATGGTGGGCCAAATTCAGGTTCCATTCACTGAGGCATAGACCTATTAATTCTAAGTAGAGTTATTTGGTCCCAAATTCTGACCTAAGTGTAGCCTCACTAGAGGCCACCATACAAATTATTATTTCCTTGTGCAGAAATAATCAATGGAAGATGTGAAATGACCAAGTCAGTGACCACATGCAATAAAATGGGGTAGCCATGACCTGTGCCCCACCAAAGATCACTCCTTTGGTTTTGGAGAACCTAAACTGGAACACAACTTTATGCAGTGATATTGCTGACTATTTTTATGTATACAGCATTAATACTGAATAATATGTCAAACCATGCAGGAAATCTGTGTCTGGGTGAAACTGGAGGCATTTTGACTTTTAGTCTAGTGGATGCTGAGTGAATTATCATGCTGATGTGTTTGGCCTTTGATGGGAGGAAGAGAGAGTGCTCACTCTGTCTATAAATTTCCTCCTAGCCAGATTAACAAATTCCACTGGGAACAATGTTGTAGATAACCACTTGCCTAATTTAAGTACAAGGTTCAGTCCTGTAATACTTTCAGGCAAATCTCCAATGGAGGTCAATGCCTGGGGCACCTGTGGACTGAGTCAATAATGAATAAAGAGAGAGGCTGGTAAGCTAAAAAACACATTTACTAGTTTCCTTCAGATTTGCAGGAGAGCAAGATTTGTATATTTTCAATATTCTGCCACATACAATAATGGAAGCAGCAGACAGGCATGGAAGAGGGATGTTGACATGTGTACTTGACTCTGTTTTCTTGGTGGTGGGGAATGCAGTAGAAAAGCTGCAACTCTTTCTTTGGAGGACTGATGGAATTGTTTTGGGAACAGACAGAAAAAATAATATTGTTCGGATAGATTAAATTTTGGGCATTTCAGCTTTGACAAATACTCTGTAATTTTATGATGCCTGCCACCAGGGTAGGAAAGAAAGCACAGCAGCTAGGAGGAAAAAGCAAAACAAAACAAAAACAATGGAGGCTTCAAATGAAAAGTTTGGGGAGGGAAATTAAAATAAAAGGCTGGCTCTACCAAACCAGCTCTGCAGGTTGTGAGGCTGCCAAATAGAAAAGGCTACATTATATTAGAAGGAAATGAATCAAAAGGCACAGGAAAAGGAGATTTATGGAATTGCTGAAAGCTGGCACTGTACTGCCAGACCAGAAGTAACACATTACCGAAGGATGCTACCTTTGTTTATCCAAGAAGTGGTGAAAGCCACTGTTCTAAAGTATTCAAATTTCTGATAATCCATGCAAGACACCTTAAGTATGGAGATTTCCAGTAGATTTTGGGACATCCATAATAGAAAACCCAACATTATATCTCTCATCCTAGTGGTTGCATTCTGCACAGCAAGAAGTTGTCACTTGTAGGGAAGGATAGAAAAAAAGTCATTCTGTACATAACCTCTGCCAACTAATAAACTGGAAACGGAGTTGTAGTAGACATGCTGAAGACTTTCCCTTAACCATCAAGAATAGTACAAACAACTTTTTGAATCTCTAAACAGTTCATAATTAAGATTGCAAGATTGATTTCCATTGTATCCTGTTCCTCTCCCACAAAAGCATACGAAAATGATCTGCTCATGTAACATTATTATTTTTTTTTATTGTTTTTGGTTCTTGCTCTTTGTACAGTACAGGGGTCACTCTGCATGTCACATTCTCCTGGATGGAAATCAACTGTGGCAGGAAGGGAGAAGGAAAGACAAACAAAATTGTTTCTGTGTACAGCAAGACTCAGTTAGGAAAATTGAATGTTAAATTGTTTTGTTTTTTCTCTTCTTGCTGCCAGGAATCTCTAATTAGAACTTTTTTTTTCATCTTCTCTCTCCATGTAACCCACTTTAGCTTGCAGAGGTGAGCTTTAAGCTCAGAACTTGCAGGATTTCCATGGCACATTATCACACTTACGTTGAATTGTGCTATGTTTTAACTTACTGCTGGAGTTGAAACATATTTTCCACTCCCAGATATCTGCCTTCAATAATCCTAATAGATAACTATATGCTAGTATGGTCGTAAATATCTCTATGGCAAGATTTCACCACCACAGTTTATTCAGCAGAGTGGTAGTACAAAAATACAAATCACTCAGAATCACTACAAACTTTGGGTGGGGTCCTCTAGGTTTCTTTTTCTCCCTCAGAGTAACCTCCAATTTTCCCCACTGACAACATCAACCCTCTTCCTTTTATTCTTGGTTTTAAGACAGAAACTCATCATGCTGGATATTATATAATTCCAAATCATGGCTGCTTCCCAGCTATTCTTTTAGTAAGTCTGGATAATTAGGGTTCAGTAATTATGACTCTGAGTCTGGGCTAGGACTCAGGATTTCATTGAAATATTTTTTTTTGCAAAAACCTGATAAATCAGTAGCAGTTTATGGCCATTTGCTAGCAAGAAAGAAGTATCATGAATCAAAAATCTCACTGCCACCCTTAAAAGTGATACTTCTGAGAGTGAAGTCACAGCATTCAGACAGTGGGTTGCCATTTGGGAGGGCAAAGTCAGGTAAACAAAATATTTTATTTAAAAAAATTGTCTTAGATGAATGTACCTGTAGATTAATAGGTTCTTCTGAACATATCTGGAGGTACCCAATGTCTCTTGAACCAGGTATATTGATAAACCATGATCATCAGTAAAACAGGAAATATGTTGAGTTTCAGCTAGATCTGACTTCATGGTCCTATTTCTTGTTTTTCTAAAGAGTATAATATAAAGAGACTGATTTACAAAATTAGCTACATGCAACTGACAGTGTAAAAATGTGCATGCAGCTCTGTACCAAATTTGTTTGTGCAAGTAACACAATTAGGTTAACTACATGAGAGCATGGCACATTAGATGCTTGCTACCTTTTGTACATAATTAGGCAATTTACATTGCAAAGGACACGTACATTTGCAAGTACATTTTGAAAATATAACGGATAATGGTGAATTTTAGGCTGCAGGGTTGTGTCTATGCTGCAATCACGAGATGTAATTACAATTTGTGTAGACATACTCATTTTAACTCTCATCTAGCTAGCTCAGGTACCAGAACCACAACAGTCTGGGCTTCAGCATAAGCTAATCACCCAAGGAGTTATCCAGGATTCCTGGCATGCTTGTACAGCCCATGCTGCTGTGGTGTGTGACTGCTTCCTTACCTGAGCTAGCTAGATTAAACTAGGTCAGGAATGTCTATGCAAGTGGAATCACACACTGAGATACCTCTGTAGACATATCCTGTGTCACATTAACTATGTTGTAGTTTTTAATTGTTCTCAGTTCCTGTGTTTTTCTAACAATGGCATATGGTCAAAATTACATAAGGTCAAGTCCTGAAGTTCCTTACTTTGTTTGCTTTTACTCAATCTGTGCTCAGGCAAAAGTCTCATTACAGTCAATACGGGGAAACATGGTCTAGACGAAATTACTATAAGGTGGGAGCACAACTGGTTGAAAAAACATGCTCAGAGTAGTTACCAATGGTTTGCTATCAAACTTGGAGGATACATGTAGTGAGGTCCCACAGGGCTCTGTTCTGGATCTGGTACTGTTTAGAATTTTTATTAATGACCTGGATGATGAAGTGGAGAGTACACTTATCAAATTTGCAGCTGACACTGAGCTGGGAGGGGTTGCAAGTACTTTGCAGGACAGGATTAGAATTCAAAAAGACCTTGATAAATTGGAGAACTGGTCTGAAATCAACAAGATGAAATGTAATAAAGACAAGTGCAAAGTATGACACTTAGGGAAAATCAAACACACAATTACAAAATGGGAAATAACTGGCTAGAGAGTAGAACTACAGAAAAGGATATGGGAGGTTATATCAGATCACAGATTAAATGTAAAGAAACAATGTGTTATGAAAAAGGCACATGTGCTGGAGTGCGTTAACAGGAGTTTGGGGACATGAGAGGTAAGTCACAGGAGGTAATTGTTTTACTCTACTTGGCACTGGTGGCACTGGCCTCAGCTGGAGTACTGTGTCCAGTTAAGAAAGACATGGAGATGAGCGTGTCCAGATGAGAGCGCAAAAAAAGAAAAGAAAAAAAGATACAATGTTTAGAAAAACTGTGAGGAAAGATTAAAAAGCTAGGCATGTTTAGGCTTCAGAAGAGAAAGACAAAGGGAGACCTGATAACATTTTTCAAATATTTGGCTGTTACATATAAAGAGGATGGTGGATCAATTGCTCTGCATGTCCACTGAAATTAGGACAAGAAGTAATGGGCTTAATCTGGAGAAAGGGATATTTAGGTTAGATATTAGGAAAAACTTTCTAATTATAAGGATAGTTAAGTACTGGAATAGGTTACTGAGGGAGGCTGTGGAATTCCCATCATTGGAGTTTTTCAAGAATAGGTTAGATAAACACATGTCAGGGATGGTCTAGGTATATGTGGAGGGATGAGTTCTTGAGGTCCTTTCAGGCCTTACATTTCTATGATTGTATGTAAAGCATTCATAAAATATCAATGAATTAACACTTTTGGATTTAGATGTCTGTTTGCAAACTTGGTGTTTGAACAATTATGCAATAGTTTTAAAAATTATTTAATAAATGATAGAAGCACATGAGTAATTACTTTTAAAACTGCATTAATTTAATCTAGGTGAGTACTGGTGAACCTTCATTTACAGTACTGCTGAATATGTTAACAGGCAATTAATACCTGAAACCCAGAATAGGTCTTCTTTTCTTGTATGTGGCTGTGTTTAAAACAGAGAGACCAGGTAGTGTGCTCCTACAGAGGCTCTCAGGGACATTTACAAAATTCTGCAGTAGAGATGAATTGCCAGAGAGGTTTGTTACCACTACTAAACACAGTATCCAGCTCTGCAGACATTAAGAAATGGTCTCTTTTTGAATTGGAACAGAAGGTTTTTGTATTTAGTTTTGTATTTACAATAGAGTATCCCATAATTCTTTACCTCAATCTTTTGGGCTGTATTCTTCAAGTATTAGTTTGTCTGAATGCAAATGTTTTTAAAAAGTTACAAATGTTACGAAGACTGTTCCTGCTTCACATCAGAAAGTTATGCCAATGAGGGAAGACAGAAGTCTGTCCACTGGGATGGAGCAGTGGGGGTGTAGGCCTTTATATTCTTGCCTGAACATTGTACATTATTATTCAAATAAGCAACTATTTGTTGGGGTTTCTTCATATTTATTTATGCTACACTGAAATAGCATTTCTCGTCTCTCACCCCATCCTACTCCTTAGAACAGAGCTTCTCAACTGGGGGGCGGGCACCCTTGGGGTGGCACTGGACTTTCAAGGGGGATTCACTGAGCCCTCTGATGGCTCTGTGGTTGTGGTAGAAATGTATGTGGGGCAAACGCCAGGTTGCATCGGCACTCAATCAGGTTTGGCTTAGTTGTCCCTCTGCTGGCTATGCCAAATTTGAATGAGTGGTGTTGTGACCTGCCACACCAGATTGCAGTGCCACTCAGGTTTGGTCCTGCTGCCCTAGGCAGAATATGTTGCCCTAGGAAGCTGCCAAGTTTGCCTATAGCTAGATTGGGCCCTGTGAAGAGGCAAAAACTTCTGAGTAGAGTATATATATATCACTGCCTTCTATGGGATGGAACTGGAATTGATCAACTGTAGGGCACAGACCACCTATTAATAATAGCAAATAGAGATTTTCCTTTAGCTCAAGTGGCAGAAGGCTTTTGGAGCAGGAGGAAATGAGTTCTCCCTCAGCTGCAGCTGTGAAGTTTCAAGTGGCCATGCTGTGTTACACAATGACAAATGCGAAATCTTGAGGGCCATGGATTTGCTACAGTATCCTCCAGTACACCAGATAATGGCACTTACAGACATGAAAGAAAGATCATCCAACAGGACAAAGTACTGTCACCAAACTGGCACTCTACCATCAATTCACTGTGCTAAGGAACATTTGGAAAGCAAAAGGAAAACTAAGAAACTATTTTTATTTCCAATTACAAATATAGTAGTCATGCTTTATTTGAAACAAACAGAAGTAGCAACCGCAGAATTGTTCATCACATATGTATATTGTCTTGGTCATGTTATTTTTCAAATAACACCCATTCATCTTCACCCCCTTATTGTAAGTTTTTGGTTTGAATTATTGGAAAGACATGATCTTTCAGGGTAGTGATCCGTAATTAGGTGCTTGTAAGATTTCCCACTGAAAGCTCGATTTTACAAGGACTTCTAATTTATCAGTTTAAAATTTTATTGGCTTACGTTTTGGTGTAATGTGTACAAGTTAACAGTATATAGTAAATTACTTAATAAATTTAGGGCAAAATTATTTTCTGATGCATTTTCTGAGTCTAAAATGTACTTTTATTAGTTAAGTATTGTATATTTTCTATAATAGGACACAGAGGCAATAACCAAGACTGTTGTATGCAAAATAAGGAATATACTTACTTACCCCTTGACTCAGATGCAGAATGAGTGGAGATATGCTCCTGCTGTGAAATCCTGCCCTATTGAAATCAGTAAGATTTTGACTTCAAAGGGGGTGAGATTTCACCGCTGATATTTAAATACTTGAAAAATGTTACAGAGACTCATTTTTTCAGATGGTGCAAATCCAAGATAATGGCCAGAATGGGGTTTGCCATCACTTCAAAAGTTTGGCTATGGTTGCAGTTATTTGTTCCCAGCATTCACTAATTTGGAAAAGGTTGTCCCCATCATTAAGGTGAGTTAGGTTCTGTTTCACAGCAAATGTGCAGGAGAGGTTGATAATGCCACTTCAGGGCTACGGACAAATTGGTTGCTCTGTTAAGAGTCTTAAAACAGATATTCTATTGAGATGCTTAAGTCACTCAATAATACCTTTGGAGATGACTTTGGAAAGTTTTATGATTTCAAGTGCCAACAGACTGTGGAATGTAAAGGACTGATTGTAATGTTATATGCATAGGCATGCACTGGCACATCCCATGTACAAAGCCACTACTGTTATTACTCATAGCTGTGCATTAGTAGAGATTTCAAGATATGTAGCAATGCTACCCATATGTATGATATTCAAATCAAGTCTAGCACACGGGACTCTAGGATTTTCTGGGTGTTTTTACAAAAGCATCGAATAAAATTCAGTAGAATTCTCAGGATCTTTCTGGTGGTAAAGGCCATGGATGGATTAAAAAATTGATTTAAAAAATTGGATTTTTATTTGAATACAGTTTTTTAAAATTAAAACTTATTTAAAATTAAATTTGAAATTGATAACCTACGTTAAGGCCTAAACTTATTATAGTCAATTCAAATAATTTAAATTGATACAAAAGACAGTATTAAGCAGTACATGTTTACTGCCAAATTTTAAAGAAAGTCAGACCACTGAACTGGTGAAAGTCACTGGCTAAGCACCTGGAACCAGAGTTTGTTAAAGTGCTTAAACCTGTTTGTGACAGCAATAGCCTCTTCTGCAGGTGCAGAGAGAATATTTTCTTCATTTCAGTTAATGTAAAGCTGCATGCCAAGATTTGTGTGAAGATGTCCCTTTTTTTCCCATGTGGAAGTAGGGGTGTCATCTTCCTGGCTCTGTCTCCCCCCCATCATCCTACAACCATCCCATAATCCTGAGATCTCCTTGAGGTATCCAGAGGGAGACAGGAAGTAGAAGGAGACTGGTGGACTAAGACCATCTTACTAAACCATGGCAATCAGTAGGAAATCCACTGTAAAAACCAGGAAAGCATTAGGCTGTGGAGCTGCCCAGTGCAGTGGAAACTTCTTTAAGGAGGGTGGGGGTGAGGGATCGTGAGGAGGCAGGGCACAGGGGATCAGGAGAGACCACAGAGATTCTAGCAAATCTCTTGAAATCCAGGGAAGATTTCAGGGGATCTGTGGGTGTTGGGAGCTGTTCATTTCCCCTGCTCATTACTGAATTAAGTTACATCAGTGTTATTCCTACTCTGCACCAGTGCAGTACGTCAGCATTAGGAGTTGCACTGGTGTAATTACACTGATGTAGTTATATTAGTGTCATTTTTTTTAATGTAGAAAAGCCCATACTCTCCCCAGTAATTATGCTATTGCATGCAGAACTCTTTGCAATATGACAACTCCTCTCTGCCTTTTAAACAATTTTCTTAATTATATTGATAGCAGTTCCATCAATCAGTTATTATCTCAAGTGAATTAAATAAATTATAGGCCCTGTCTTGCCAAAGAGCAGAAACTGCTGGCGCTCTGTAACCCACCCAGGTTGTGCAGCCATGGTGACTACTTTCGTGTCCTCATGGGGGGACACCTTCCCCTCCCAGAGGCTGTGTTTGACTCTACTGAGTTCAATTGCCAGTCTGACAGTTGGGTGCTTGTGGATGAGGTCAGGGAAGGTGCTGATCATGTATAGCACCTCCATGGCCTCTTAGCATGGGGCAGATTCCTCCCCTGGTGTAGATGGGGTGACATAGCCCAAATACATCTCTGACAGCTTCGAAACACAAGTCAGAGAAGGTGACAGGAAGGGACTGGGAACCCATTAGAATCACCACAGCCCTATGTAAATTAATTGGGGAGAGGACATGAAGGGAGGGAGCCAACACACCCAGTTACAGAATTGCTCAGTCTGAGTCTGAGTGTGAGTTTCCCAGTATTTGGTAGTTTTCTTAAAGCCACAACTGCCAGATCCATGTGACTATTTGAGAATCCCAGCTTTCAGTTATAAAAGGAATGTTTCTAGCCCTTATAGTTCTCTGTCCCTATGCAGCTCCACAGCTCACACTTGAGGCCTAGTTTATCTTCTCCCCACTTACACCATACCAATTGTTCCCAGCACAGTTTGAGCTGGTGAGCAGGTAATTCATGTAGCTTTCAGGGAGCTACATTCCCCGTGCAGCTATGTACAGCTGCCCCAATAATAACTTGCATGCATATATCACCTTTCACCTGAAAGGGGCCCCAAACACTTTACCAAGGTTAACATGGGATGTACAAAAGGATCAGACTGTAACCTTACAATCTGCCCTGATGGTGTGTAGCTGCATCACCCCAGGAGCAGATTGGAGAATGAGCTGTGAGTCTTGTCACAATTCTTACCATACTTCACCTGGGTTCTGGGAGGCATGCGTTTGAGTCTGAGCACCTGGATGTCTACATTCTTTGACAAATTGGGGATGGATCCACGGCTCCTCTCACTTGCCTCTCCAGCCCCCTCCCATCCATTTGCTCCTAGTAAAAAATATTGGGTAAGTAGTCTGTGCATGGCCAAATGCCCCCACCTCTCACATGGCCAAGTCAAAATCTGAACAAGGCCAAACAAGGGATCAAGATTGAGGGTGGAGCTTACGTCCGTGTGGGTAATTAGACTAGATAGTTACAGCCCTTAATGAGACTCCTTGTTGAGTATGGCCCATAGTGATCATGTCACTCACCGCTGACATACAACCACCTATGAAGTGAACGTAGCAGTGGTTTAACACTGCACAGAAACACTACACAACAGTTTAAGGCATGAAGTGAATAAGAATAGCATATCCAAATGAAAATGAGTCAAGAATTTAACTAAGAAGATTATAATTACCCAAACTGGCATATGGCCAGCACACCAGGTTAAATGTCCCAGCTCTTGCAAAAAGATCTCTAACACCCTCTGAGATCTTGCCACAAGGCCTTCAATGACTATGGATGGTTAATACATAAATTTTACATGTTACAATGTAACATTTGTTATAAATTCATTTCCATTTGTTGGCACTGGTACTTTGATGCTGCATCTGAAGAGACTTTGAATCGGATTGTTAAAAGTTTGGGATACTTTGGGCACTATAGTTAAAACAGGTAAAATAACAGGTCTTCTTGATGTGTTCCTTAAGTCACTCCTGAGTGAAGATGGTTAGTTTAATGTAACACTGCACAGATTATGTTCAGAAAGACGATTATGTTCAGAAAGGGCCAAATCTTAAAGCCACAACATAAGCAGTCTCAGTGACTTACTGATGTAAGTAAATGTTGCAGGACCAGGTGCTAGGATTCTATGGAATTTTGCATTGATATGAGCAAGCAATATCAATTGGGATTACACACACACACAGAGGCGTAAAAAGGGATGACTGAGTGTTGTACAGATACTCAAGAAATCAATATAGTTAGCTCAAATTTCTAAAATGTGTAATCAAAAGAATACAAAATCCATATAACGAAAATGAGCAACTGGAAAAGCTGCAGGTGATATATTCTTAATCTTAGTACAACTATAATACTCATTGTGTTCAGCAAGATGAGATCACTAAGATATGAAGGCAATGCAAATAGTTCAGGTTCAGACCAGATTGGTTTTGAGAGTTTATAATTCAAAAGGAAATGTTAATACAGTACTTATTTAACTTTTAGCTATGTTGTTAATTCTAATACTTGGTTTTGCCTGTAGAAATAAAATGAACGGATTCCTTTTCAAGCATAGTGTTAATCATCAAGAAAGATGGACTGGAATGGATTGTAGACTTTTGACATTTGGAGCAGGCTCACTGTCCTGTACCCTTGTGCATATTTTTAATCTCCTAATTGTAAAGTGTAAGATGCCAGAGCTCTGGAAACAGGTACCAGTTATCACTTTTCATAAATACATTGTAAGAAATCATCTGTGTAATGAAACAGAATGTTATTTCTTTGTGGACAGTTTACTGCTATTGGAAAAATCTGATTTCATCTCATCACTTAATATAGTTATATTAGTAGATGGAAGACAACTGTAATACAATAGATGACGGTCACTATGTTGAGGTTCTTGTCTATTGACTTAAGAGTCTTGTGAATGGAGTTTTATTTGTAAACCAATTATATTTTGGCATTTCAGATTTAGACAATGATCTGTAATAGGCTTTAAATCAAAAGTGGCTAAAATCTATTTTGGGTTACAATGCTAGATGCTTTGGCTGACACCTTTAGGTCTTTATGTGGACTTCTACTGGTGCCTTTCTTTAAGATAACAGAGAACTTGGGTTTGGTACATACTGTAAAATGCAGTGTGGAAGGTTCTGAATTGCCTGTAGTTCAGCAACTTATATCTGCAGCTCCCCTTGATTATGGTGACACTTTTTGTATACTGGTTTTTCAATCACAATTGTCAGGAATTGTAGACTTCGGCATCAATCTATGCTCTGGCATATTAATCAGTGCTATAGCTTATTGCACCACCCACAAGAACACCTTTGTAAATTAAATGACATAATTCTAGGGGTTGTATCTATTGCTTTGAAATACAGGCAGCACATAATAAAGTTATTGTACCTAGGAATTTTCATTGCAAGGGAAAGAAAAGTGTTTCATATTAACAAATGAGTGCCCATGAAATGCATTTTACTTGTTACTCTCTCTTCTGTCTATATATAATAGTGCTCGATAAATATTAGAGCTAAATTCATTAATCTGCCTATCCAGGGTACAATGATGAAGAAATTAAATACAACCCTTTCGTTGTTGTTGCTGCTGCATGCACTCTGCAGGGAGCTTATCAGAGGCACTCACAGCCCTGATCTCTGCTCACCACCAGCCTGCGTGTTACCATTTACCGCCCCGCAGAATAATGCTTTCAGGAGCAACGGAGAGCGCCCCGGTTTAATGATAAACCCTTCTCCCAACGCGCGCACACTAACCTGGGCTCACAGCCGGGGCCGCGCCAGCTGATGCTGCTACTTTTCGCTTTCGCAGAAAAGTGTCTCGCTCGGTGCCCGGCCGGGGCGGAGATCTCTTACCTATAATGATGGCACAGGCGCTGACGAGCCTGATCTCCTTCTTCAGAGTCACTCGCTCGGAGCTGCCGCTCCTGAGCGGCCGGGGCGGCGCTGCGGGCGGCTGGGCTGCGATGCTCTTCCTGGCAGTCGGGTGCTGATTCTCCCCAGCCATCTCTCCCCCGGGGACTCCCTTCCCTCTGCCCCGCTCAGCCGCAGAGCCGCTGGAGAGCGCTCCAATGGCAGGCGCATGCGCTGCTGCCCGAGCGGCACTAAGGTGGACCTGGGCCGTGGCTGCAGGGTGCGCTGCTCTGGCTAGCGGGGCCATTGGGGGGCTGCGGTGCCCCCCGCGCGGCGCTGTCGGGGGAGCCTCCCGGGAGAGAATCTGCCCCTTTCGCTTCTGCCCACGCTCCGAACCGCAACGCGCTCCGGGGGCTGCCCCAGGGGGGCGGGTATGCACATGCCCCTACCCGCCCTTTGCTCGGAGCTTCAGCCTAGTTCTGCCTGGGAGTGCTCGGGGAGCCGCCTGAAGAGGGGAGTGGGGGAGTTTGAGAAGCCGAGCAGGGGTGCAGGGTGTGCGACAGCCAATGGCAGGGCTGTAAAAATTACGAAATGGCTTTAAAATTCGGATCTTGGATTTAAACTAGTGGAACAGAAAACACCCAGGTTGTCAAAACCACCCCCAACTGTCTGTGTGCGCCGGCAGCTTCCCGGCCGCAGGACTGTGATTAATTATGTAGCTGGACAAGCTGGGGGGTGCTGGATCTGCAAGGAACCTCCTCCCTTTGGGATTTGTCATGTTCCTGATGCTGGTGATACCCTGGTGTGTTCCCAGGACGGTTTCATAGCGCAGGGCCTTTTTATTCAATCAACAAATTGCCGGAGACGTAATAAATCTCTCACTTGTGAGTGTCTGTCAAATCAGATTTTGATTCAAATTTTTCTTTAAACCATTTTTGTTTGTTGGCTGGTTGTTTTAGGCTTATTTTTTTCTCTAACAGAACTTACTAATGTCAACAATTTTCTTATTAATGCTAATAGCTATAGAAATGCTTTTCCAGTTCCTTCAAAGTTGTTGCAAAAAACAATAAACATAGTTTATTCTTCTAATGTGCAATATAACAATATGATTTTAGGTTTATTTCTGAATAATTGTCTTCAGCCACAATCTTACCTTAATAAATGATGTAAGTATAAATGAGTAGTCTGGTGATGGAGTAATTTTCCATCAACATTCTCTGAGGCTGGCTTGAAAGGGAGGATTGGAGAAGTCCGTGCTTTTCTGTTAACTTCAGCTACTTGTTTGATGCAAGAGATTAGTAAACTGTGGCAGATGATGTTAAATCCCAGAAGAACTCTAGTAATATGATGATGGGTGACCTTCCTCTCCCATCCATGGCCAGGAGGAGGTTATCCATCACTGGGACGGATGCCATGTCCTGACATGAAGCCTGATTGGAAGGGGGTCTGGTACCTTAGCAGGGTATAGTTCAGAATGCTGCTTTCTTTGTTTTTACATTATCTTGTTTAAGAAATTGTGTTTTGTAAAAATCTTAGCTATTATAATACACTAAGTTAGTTGGCAAGGTTCCTAGGGCTTGGTAGCCTGTGACTGTTAAGATTAGGTTTTGCTTCACAGAAGATAGGCTATGTGCAGTATCCTACCTCCCCTCTGCATCTGTCAATGGTGTTTTAGTGTAGTTAAGATACAGGCAGGTTAAGGTTGTGTCACAGAGTGTGGGGGAGTCAGGGTCCTGCACCACCCACTTCCTGCGATTCACCATGACTCTCAGCCAGCCAATAAAACAGAAGGTTTATTAGGTGACAGAAACACAGTCCCAAGCAGGGCTTGTAAGTACAACCAGGACTCCTCAGCCAGGTCTCTCTGGGGGACAAGGATCTTAGACCCCAGACTTGAGGTTCCTTGCTTCTTCCCAGCCAGCACAAAACTGAAACAAAAAAACCCTCCAGCAGGCTCTCTCCCCCTAATTGTCTCCCCTTCTCCCTTTGTCCAGTTTCCTGGGAAAAGATGTCAACTCACCCCACCCCCTCTTCCTGGCTCAGGTTACAGACTCAGGTACTGTCCCTCACCTAAAGTCATCCCCTGCTCTCTCATCCCCGTAAAAGTAAATGACATTCCCAGGTCAACTCACCCTGCTCCCTACTGCATCACAGGTTGCAAACAAAATGGTGTTTATTGAGATACACAACAACAAACTAGGACTCCCTGCAACTAAGATAACACAAAGAATAACTGCTTGGTTGTAAACACAGATGTTGGAAATGGGGATGAACCTCAGAGCCCAGACCCTTATACAGTGGGGTTTTACAGAAATAAAAGAGAAGGAATATACCATGTCTTGCAGACACTGGACAGAAGAACAGGAACACAGACAGGAACCAGGACTTCAGGGACAGGTGTCAGGAATGGGAACACAACAGGAACTGGACCTCAGGATCTTTGGTGCCAGGTAAGTAGATCTTCAGTATGGTGCCTTCTGTCTTCTAGTCTTGATCTCGTTGTCCTGCGTGCTGAATGCAGACACTATCTCACGTGATGATGGAACAGGTGAGTGGAGGTAAGACAAAGGAACCTTGGTACGTGTTGCTGGTTCACCTCAAGTCCTATTCCCTCAGGGCTCTAGCTAATAGCAAGGCTGGTACTCTGTGGGAGGACTTCTATGCCTCACTGGGATGATCTGCTTTCACAGCATCCAGAGACACAGAGCACCCTCAGAGCACCCCTTATATGCGTTCTCTGTTGCTAGGCAGATTCTACTGCCACAAGACACCACCTTTCCTGCCTTTTCCTTGCTTTGGCTCCATACTTGAAAAAAGCACCAAAAAGCTTAAGGAGAAGGGGTGCCAAAATGGAGGAGAGGTTGTCCTTTTACCAATCTAAAATGGCGATTATGTACACTTAATAAATTGAACTTTTTCTACCCAACAGGCCCAGAGATTGCTTCTTTAGTACTGGTTGGACTATTGTGTGCTTTAAAGTGATTAGTAGATATCCTTCCTCAAATGTGGCATTGACAATCTCAGGCAATAAGAGCCCAAATTAATATTGAGCATCTTTCACTAACCAGAAAGACTGGCCGATGAAGAAAGATGGCTTTGACACAAGTGACCTGGATTCAGTTTGTACTTCTGCCACAGACTTCCTGTGTGACCTTGGTCAAGTTACTTAGTTCTCTTTGTCCCAATTTCCCAACTGTAAAATGGTGGTCATAGTATTTTCTGACCTCCCAAAGGATGATACATACATTAATGCCTGGTGTTGGGGTCTGGTGCTACCCAGATAGATATGGTGACTCAAATTTCCTGTAATACTTCAAGTATCTCTTGCTGTGTGAATGGACTGAATTCGCTGAGCATTAGTGGACTCACTGGTGAGTGTGTATTACAGGTGTCCCTCTATGCCTGATCCACAGAGGATATAAGTCTGTAACAGCCAAGCTATGGCATCTTGGCTCTTTAGCTCAGGCTGGTTTTAGTTCTGAGGGTCCCCAGTTCAGTCCTAGGTTTGCTGGCTAAGATGGTGGACATTATATTAACCGTCCTGAGCTTGGTGAATGGATGCTTTTGGCTTGAGATGAGTGATTTGAGTGATCTACTCTGTGAATTAGGTGGACAGTTCTTTACAATAAGCCATGCTGGAATCTTAGATTTATGTGTGAAAGAGGAAATGGCATAGTCCAAAAATTCCAGGTGGGCAACAGTGGCAGAAGAAACAAAGATCTCAGACTGTAACAGCTGTGGAGTGTGATGGGAACTTCTTGTGTTCATCTCAATCTGATTTTTCTTGAAATTTGCACTGTAAGGTTGATCTGACAAATGAGAAATCATTTCAGGCAGTCAGTGGACTATTCCCGCTGAAGGCAATAGAGTAATTGTAAATGATTTTACTTTTTAAAGCAGTTTTATTCTGCTGCTATCATACATGGAAGACATCATATTGGTTTTCAAAGGTCATGTTTTATTCTCAAATTGATCTATCACTCTGTAGAGCTGTTGTTTCTGAATGAATTGCTATAGTAAAGACTGTTAAAATGTACCTTGAGTATCTCTGTTACTGAATTATTAAGGTATATTATAATAACTAAGATTTTTACAAACAGAATTTCCCAGTGAAGTATGTAGGTAAGTAGTACTATCCTTATTTTACAGATGGGAGAACTGAAGAATAGCGATGAAGCTCGGAAATATTCAAAAGTCGCCTCTTATTTTGGTTGCCTAACCTATGTTATGGTATTCAGAGGTGTTGACTACCTGCACCTCCCATTGATTGCAGTTGAAGAGGTGAGTGCTCAGTGCTCTGAATATCAGGACTTAAGTATCTACAGCTGGGCCCAACATTAGAGGGCACCTTTTGAATATTTTGGCTTAAGTGACTTGCTCAAGGCCCAAAGTGATAAATTTATTGTCTTCTCCACCACAGTCTATCCCTTCCCAAGTGAGGAGAGTGTCTAAAAAAGACTGGGATTCACAGAGCTAAGAAGGAAAAAAAAATGTCTAAACTCACTGGAAGCAAGTTGAACAGAGTACACCTCTACCCTGTATAACGTGACCCAGTAGAATACGAATTCAGATATAACACAGTAAAACAGTGCTCCTGGGGAAGGGGGCGGAGCTGTCCACTCTGGCAGATCGAAGCAAGTTCGATATAACACGGTTTCACCCATAACACGGTAAGATTTTTTGGCTCCTGAGAAAAGCGTTATATCGGGGTAGAGGTGTAATTTAAAACAAACTGGGGGAGGAGATTAAGGGATGGCACTGAGTTATGGAAGATATTTCACAGAACAGCAAGGACAAACAGTCCTCTGAAGTCAAGGCACACTCACTGTTTGAAGGGAATAAAAAACAAATTTAAGGCTAGTAAATTAATAAACCTTCTTGGTTTTAAAAATATTTTCAGTATACTTGTATTTTAAAACATATTTCAGTGCCTATTTCAAGTCAATCACATTAGACCAATATTGATTGTTAAATAGACCACTGTTAAATAACTTTCAAAGGGATTTGGGCTTCTAACTCACTTTGTGTGTGTGTGCATTGCCCCCCCAAAAAAAGAAAAAAAAGAGACCCCTGAGAGCAAGGCTCAGAGCCCGGGTCAACAGATTGGGCTTGTGCTACGGGGCTAAATTTACTAGTGTAGACATTTGGGTTTGGATATAGCCTGGACTCTGAGACCCATCGGTCTCACCGGCGTTGAGAGCCTGTAGCCCAAGCCCAAATCTCTACACTGCTATTTTCAGCCCTTTAGCATGAGCCCAACAAGCCCACGTCAATTGATCAGGGCTCTGAGACTTGCTGCCATGGGTCTTTTTCTGCAGTGTCAACATATCCTTAGGCTCTTTTGAAAAATTTACTCTTTCCCTTAATATTTCCAGGGTATTTGGAATAGTTCATGTTACTTCGCATCACACAAAGCCATAAGGCATTTACATGATTTTGTGCCATCTGTATTTTGACTGAAATAAATGAAGCTGTCCTGGCACCATGGAAGTTGATAGACATGACAGTTTGCTAATTATAAAACTAATTTTGAGTAATTGGATATATTGCCAGCAAAGAATAAAAATAATATAGGGTGATGGTTTCAAAAGTTTCTAAAATACTTTTTGAAATTTTGCCCATAATTCTTTTTGTGTTCAATGGGCCGCTCATCTGACTAATAGCTCTCTCTAATAAACCATTTTTCATGAAGTTAAGGTATTCCAAGAACCTATTGAAATGTAAGATTAATTAACTTTGAAGAACAACCAAAAAGTTCATTAAATGCATAGTTGTTTAGAAGGATATGTTGCTCAGTCTATTGCACGATAAAATAAAATTTCTTTAAGATACTGTTTTAATGGTACCTCACGTCAGTCAGCTGGATAGATAGATTGCTTGGGGATACATATTGGAGAAATTGTGCTGAAAGAGGAGATTTTATATATATATGGTGGACATGTCCAGTCATTACAGAATATTGAGATGCAATTTGTAGCCAAATATAATAAATTGTTGGGTATTTATTATCAAATTATCCTTTGGTAATCCTTCTGGGCTTTCCTTTTGGTCACACAAAAGGAAATTATGAATTAATCTATCATCTGCTAGTAGCTGCTAGGCTACTGATAGCCTGTCACTGAAAAAGAAAAAAATAATCCAACTATGGGAGGGTGTTATTATGGAAAAATTTAACATACTCGTTATGTAGCCAGCAAAAGAGGAGGACAAATAGATACTTAGATGTGTGGTTTAGTATTTTATTCAATACTCAGACAAAGAGCATTCACCTGCAGACAAACAAACAAACAAACAAACAGACCAACCCCTCCCCCCCAACTCAAACCAGCACAACGGTCTGTTTTTTAAATATTAACATTTGATAGACATAGTTGGTCTGTTAAATATGCGTAATCAGAGATTTCACTCAGTTTGGTAAAATCAATATAAATAACGTGTCACGGGATGTGTAATGATGCGTACTTTGTAATATGATAACACCTTGTTAAATGGAGAGATCTAACGAGTATTTTATTGTATAATGTTTTCTTACATAAAAGTTCATTGTTGTAATGATTATTGTTTTGTTTCTCATATTTACATGGTCCGTATTTGTAAACCTGTTCAAACTTCCTAAACAAACAAAGAAGCACAGGCACATGTACAAATAAATAAATAACAAAACAACAAAAAAAGAAAAATACATCACATTGAGTTTCTGCTTTTGCTGCAGTAGAATTTTGGGTTTACTTTGAGACATATTTATAACGTTCTTTGTGGTTTTGTGTAGTGGGTAAAAATCTTGTTCAGCACACTTGTGCTGATTGCTGTGGAACACAGTGCACTGCCACGTTAAAAACTGAATATTTTAAACTCCATGGAATCAGCTAAACTTCTCCAGAGTTGGTTTGCGAAAGCAGCACAAATGTATGTTCTGTATTCTGGCCAGTTCAGGCTGGTCTTTATCAGATTTATATTGAGAAGTGTGTGAACCTCACTCTCTGATTTATAGGTCCTGCCCCAGAATCCCTCTTGATGGTTTTCATCACACTGTATGGATTTTTTTTTTTGTGCTCAGGTATTTTGTTAGTAATAAGAAACCAGAGTAATGAAAAAAAAAGAAGTGCCCCAGGAGGACTTGTTAGGTGATCAATAAGCAACAGGAGGAGGACCCCAACAACAGTCTAAACTTCTTTACTAGCTCCTCTAGCAGTTCTGTATGTACCATAAGTGAAACCAGAAGGACGACAGATGGAACCCTGCACGAGAGAGCCCTTAGGTCACACTATCTATTGAAGCCCTGGGATGGGCCTGCGCATTACTAAAGGCTGCCACTGTGGTGGAATGTCCACCACTCACAAGACTTGAAGGGGTTAAGGTGGCCAGGTGGGCCAACTAACTCCCCATTCTACACCTGGGGGAGGAGCCAGGGAGCAGGGATTGATTAAATGAGACTCAGCTGGACAGGAACAAGAGAGGCCTATATAAAGCCCAGGAGCTGAGAGCATCTGACAGCTGCAGGGAAGTAGTCTGCTGTCACTCCCAGGGTGAAGGAAGGTGTGTTTGGGCCTACAGTTACTCCCTGGAAGGAGGGCTGGCAAACTCAGAGAAGGAGGAGAGGTAGGAAAGGCTCAGGGGAAAGGTAGCAAGGGGTGGGGTAGGACAGACCTGCTTATGAGAGGGCCTCGGAACTGGAGTAGAGGGTGAGCCTGGGTTCCCCTACCAGCTACTGGGGAGTGGTGCAGACCACACAGCAGAGAGCAGACTGCCTGGGACAGTTGGCCTTAGAAGACTTTGATACCCTGGAAGGGGAAGACCATAGTGACCTGGCTGATGGACTTAGCCATGAACAGAAAGATGCAGCTCCTCGAGCAAGAGGGGCCACAGAATGAGGGAAGATGATAAACGGAGAGACCACCAGAGGAGGGTGCAACACCTGGAGGAAGCTAATCCCCAAAGCCAGCAGGCAGAGGCACCCTATCAGTGAGTGAACCTCATGATACCTTCCCTCAGTTTAAGGGGAGCAGCCACCAGACCTAGGGATTAACTAATTTGGGGGAACAACAAATGAAAAATCAGGGATGGGGAGTGAAGGTCAGATGGATAGAATCAAGGATCCACAGGGGGACACTGAGCAAAGAACCTTGGACAGCTCCCACTGCGCCTCGAAGGCATCCAGGGAGGCAGTTGTCACAGCCCAAAGGAACTCTGCCCAGAGATGTGATTTCAAGAGGGATCAGAAGTAGGCCCCACAGTCAGAGTTCTCCCTGCACCCCATCCAGCTTCCTCCTCCGGGTATGTGAATTCCCACTTTGGAGGAAGAGGAGGTTTCACAACTTTGTGGAGCCACAGAGGGTGTGTGTAGATCAGGAGGTGTGGGGAAAGGTAGAGCCAGAAGCTCAGGAGCAGGTTCTGGAGGAGCCAGAAGAGGGGCTGCAATCTGGCATACCCTGAATATGTGCCATTATCTCCGTCTTGCTGCAGAAAGGACAGGAGTCAGGGGAGTTTATGGACCACATCATGTGGGTGTGTGTGCTCACAATTCCATGAAGGTACCACCAACTCATATCCCTGGTGGGCTGTGTGGCCCGAGTGGAATGCAGATTGGCCCATCAGAGTACTGTGCCCTCCTTAGGTGGTAACACCACTTCTCCACTAAGCACAAGGTTATAAATACATGGTTTATACACCAGGTATATCAACAAAGCCTGATAATCAGTGGTACTAAAGGCTGCTAAAATCTAAAAGAATCAGCATATACACCTTGTCTCTTGCCATCACCATGAGAAGATCTCATTCCAATGACTCCTGCAGAGTTTCCATATCATACCCTGTCTGAAAACCAGACAGACAGGGATGAGAGATCCCAGATGGACCTGTTTTGTTCAGACCACCTCAATCCCTTTTCCCTGAAAGAGAAAGCTAGATACAGGACAGTAATTGTGAAGACTGGCAGCTCTGAGAGCGAGGTTTTTGAGGAAGGGTCCAACAACTGCTCCTTTGAGAGAAGCTGGCACCCTGCTTTGGGAATCACAATAGGGATATTCTGCTCTCCTGCTGCTGGGCACAAAGCTTTCTGGTGGGCACTTATGTGCAGTACAGGACAGAACTTAGTCCATGATTGTAGGCAATAAACTTCTAAGTTTGGCTTAATTACTAAGTAGTGTCAGTATTATAATGGGGCAGGCAACTCTATCAGAGCTAAAGCAGAGTATCACACGCTTGTTTTAGAAGGCTGAGCTAAGAGTTACTATTACTCTATGAAAGGCTAGTTTTAGGACTTAAACTTGTATTTTGAACCTATTTTATTCTGCCAACTACAATAGGAAACAATCATGTTTTTCGTCTAAATCTGTTTTTAGAACATTCATTAAGTGTGTCTTTTGCCTGTGTGTTCATAAACAGTAATTTCCCTTTTTAAATTTTAGGAACATTTTCATCAGCTCTGAAGGAGCAGGCAGGTGGCAGATCATGACACGAGCTTTTGATATGTACAGATCCATAGTGAAACATAAGAGTTGAAACAGCAGTGAGCCAGAAAACCTGTTGTAAAAGGCAGCAGTGACAAAGGATTACCCACGCTAGCTGCCAAAAAAATGTTCTTTTTTTTTAGGCTGAGTGCCTGTCTGTTTCACTGCGTTTTCAGCATTAGGATGAAGTGCTTTTTGGTTGCTTTTTTATTTAGGTTGAATCTTATCTAGTGGTTAACATAATTATGAAAAATGTGTAATTCAAAGGTGTGTATATTTCTAATTCATAGTTGTCTAAGACAATTCTCAGGAGTAAGGACTTCTTTTAGACTGCCTTGGTTCTGAACATACTGTATCTACTTGAATGATGAAACGTTAGTAAGCAAAAAAGCCAAAGTTCTTTGTAGGAAGGCAATTGCTGCATAGCAACTGCACAGAGAGGACGCAATCAAGCTTGCATGTGTTTTCTTTTCTTGCTATTTTTGTCCTGATTTTATCAATGCTTTGATATATACAGAAAATATTAAAGATATTGTTAACAGTTATTTCATTATTTCATTCATTGGTACTTCTGATATTAAAAGCAAACAAATCAGTTTAATTATTGTACTTTAAGAAGAATATTTAGATTGAATTAAACTTGTCACAAGTGATGGAATTGTGCCATAAAGTTTGAACTTAGATATGAACACAAAATGTAAAAAATATGTTTGAGATGTCTGCAAGGGCAGAGTTAAGATATATAGAGGGATATTTGTCAAGGTCAGTAGGCCCCAAATGTAACCTGTTCCCCTCCCCCAGTATTTATTTGCAAACTCCCTATAGTTCTTTCTCTCTCTTTTTTCCTCTCAAAACAAATGCTTCACTGCTGTTTTCTTAATATTTTGTTTTGATACCAGTATCCATGAGCAATCCTACAAAAACAGACTAGAATATGCCTGTTGGAGGAAAAATATTTGATAAGGAAACAGAATTCAGTTTCAATCTTCAAGGGACATTGTATACAAAAGTGAGGAAATAATTATTTTGGAATGATGAACAATATCCTAGCAGTACACTTTTAAGCAAAACAAGCAGGCATGTTGAGAGCCCGTGTGATTCATGTCCATGAAGTCATTCTTAACTGATAATGTTTTATCTTGACTAATTGTTGAGAGTGAAATTTACCATGGTGAGGAGGATGTGTGTAAGGATTGTCCAACAGTTAAGCCACATGGACAGGCTTGGCTAGAATTGGCTGTGCAGGCATGGCCCTCTGCCAACCCTGCATGACATGTAAGTGGATTGGCTGGCACCAGAGCGCATGTCTATGTTGAAATTAGACACCCTCGTCTGGCCTGTGCCAACAGGCTGGGGCTTTGGCTAAGGGGCTGTTTAATTGCTCTGTGGATGGTTGGGCTCTGGCTGAAACCCAAGCTCTGGGACCCTTCCATTTCGCAGGGTCCTAGAGTCCATGCCCCAGTGCAAGCCTGAACTGTATACACCACAATTAAACAGCCCATAGCCTGAGCCTGCATGCCTGAGTCAGCTCAGTCATAGGTGTCTAATTGCAGTATAGGCATACCCAGAGAGGCCAACAGATAGAGGATGTTTGGAGGTGAGCCACAGGAGGGACTGTGGGATTCCAGGACTGTACAAATCCCTATGGCCTTATTTTGTGTAATCAGTGCATAGTACAAGCAGCTATGGCTGAGAAAGCTTGTCTAAAGCTCTTAGATTGAGAGGTGAATTTCAGCATCCAGGAGAGGGACAATATGAAGCCTTTTTCCTTAAAATAAAATTCAGGTAGACTTAGAGTAAATAGCATTGCCAACTTTCACAATATACTTATAAGTATCACAACACTTTTGGTTTTTTCTGTCCATCCTCAGCTCCTGGAGTCACGTTTTTACATGAGAATCTCCGCAATCATTTAAAAAAAAAAATTAGCCTTTATGGTGGTGGAGAAAAGATTGAACACATGAACCCAATGGCTCAAAATAGCAGAAAGCAAATAAAAAGGACTCACAATTTTATATTAAAATGTCATGATTTTTAAGCCAAACTCATTTTTCAATGCTTGATGTTGATAATACTGAGTAAAAGTAGATTGAAAAAAAATTGATTTGCAACCACAGCTTCCCTAGAGTAGATGAATCTCTTTTAATGTTTGGAAAAACAACATATTTACACTTAGACCATGCAGCGATGCCACTAAAATGTCAGCATTTGCCAACAGTTATCACACATGGTATCGGAGCACATTCTAGCTTTCCTCTATGTTTAGGAAATAATTGTGTGGTGTCTGCTGGCAAATGCTCAGATGCTGATGTTTATAATTAACACTCCCCCCTGCATGGGGTAAAATCCTGCTCCACCACTGGCAGTCAGTGTAGTGAAATTGTGTGAAAAGTTGGCATGTCCCCTTAAAGATCTTCACTGCTTATTGCAGGCCACTGCAGTGTGCTGGTTACATACTGTTTATAGTTAAATGGCTTGCCCTGGTTCATATGGAGTTAAATTCAGTCCACTACAGAAGGCCAGAACAGTGCCTAAAATGAAGGGCTTTTGTGGCTTGGATGGTATTTAATGCCCCATGGCTAGTGCTCAGGATTCTTTTTATAATCTCAAGTTTAGTTCCTCAGTTATCAAATACTTGCTGTAAACATCCTATTTTTATCAAAATGTGCAAGGGAGTTTCAAATTATTAAACCATCTTTTCCCTCTGTTTTTAACCCTTTCCTTAAATGATTGAAATATTTCCTGGGTTTCAACAAAATGCTTCCCTACGAAACTGATAGTCTAGTCCCTTTCCCCACCAAACATAGACAGAGCTCCCTGAAAAAGGAAAAAGAATCGGTGCTTCTATATTTCAGTCAAGGTTTGGTGAGTGCCAGTTGTTTTCAGCTTTTGGCTGAAACTATAGCTGTTTCCTTGGTCTGGCAGGGTCCCTGGTCCATCTGAGGTCAGTTTGGGTTGGAGGCAAAATGCAGTTATAGGATAAAGTTTATTTTTCCTTCCTGGTGGCAGCAACCAACAGAGACAGCATCAAATATACAAAGATCTAATTCAGGACCAGCTCAGGGGCATCATTAACCTCGGGAAACAAATTAAAGATAGTGGGCAACATTTCTAAACAATAGATCTTAAAGAGAAAATGGAACGTTTACGATTTAAGATCTTAAATTGTTAACAGAAGTGAATGCAAAAGCCTGTACTAATGCAAATACAGGCCATCAGCTGTCATTAAAGCACACATGAACATGTACATATGTCCTGCTTAAATATGCAAATAGCTGAATACACATATGCAAACTGAGGTTTGCACATATAATTTCATGTATGATTCTCACCGATCTGCCCCTCTTCTCGCTCCCCTTTTGTATTCCTAATGTACTTATATTTATATTTTCTAGGCACTGCAATTATATGCACATGCAAATACCTACTTGTGTGAATCCTCTTGCAAACAACTTACACTAATGCACATGTGGATATGTTATTTGTATATGCAAGTTTAGAGACAGCTAAGGAAATCTGAATTTTGGATTTAAAAAATTGGTAGCTCTGAAACACATACCAGATGACTCAAAGGGCTAGATCCACACATTAAAATAGATTTTGGTACCCAGAAAGCTGATTTTAGAACTGAATGCAGCTGAAAGCTGTTTTGGAATAGAGGCTGGAAATGAACCTCTAAGGGTATGGCTACACTGGCACTTTACAACACTGCAACTTTCGCGCTCAGGGGTGTGAAAAAACACCCCCCTGACCGCTGCAAGATACAGCGCTGTAAAGCCTCAGTGTAATCAGTGCCGCAGCGCTGGGAGCGTGGCTCCCAGCGCTGCACGCTACACCCGTAGAGGATGTGGTTTACGTGCAGTGCTGGGAGAGCTCTCTCTCAGCGCTGGCGCTCTGACCACACTCACACTTCAAAGTGCTGCCGCGGCAGCGCTTTGAAATTTCAACTGTAGCCATGTGATACTTCCTAGTACTAATCTTGATACTCAGTGTCAAACACTTCATAGCTCTTAATTAATACTCCAAAAAACTACATAAAATGGGAAATATTAAAACTAATGAACGCTGGAGGAAGAGGAGCTCTATACCTGGCGTTTTAAAAAATGTGGGGTGGAACTGTCTTGGGAGCTATTAATGAAACTAACTAGGCTGAGTTTGGGTATCCCTGTATGAATTCATAGAACCATAGTATCATCAAAATGTAGGGCTTGAAGGGACTTTGGGAAGTCATGAAGTACAGCTCCTTGTGCTGAGGCAGGACCAAGTAAGCTGAGACCATCCCTGACAAGTATTTGTCCAAACTGTTGTTAAAAACCTCTAGTGATGGGGATTCCATAACCTCCCTCGGTAACCTATTCCAGTATTTAACTATCTTTAACATTAGAAAGTTTTTCCTAATATCTAACCTAAGTCTCCCTTGCAGCAGATTAAGCCCATTACTTCTTGTCCTGTCTTCAGTGGAGATGGAAAAAAATTGATCACTGTCTTCTTTATAACAACGCTTAACATATTTGAAAATTGTTGTCAGGTCTTTCTTCTTCTTCTTCTTCTCTCAGGGCTAAACGTGTCCAGGTTTTTTTAATCTTTCCTCATAAATTATGTTTTTTCCTTTGTTTTTATTGCTGTCCTGTGGATTCTGTCCAATACACCCAGAATTATATTAGCCTCTTTTGCAACTGCATCAAATTGTTGACTCATTCAATTTGTGATCCGCTGTAACCCCCTAAGTGAGTGATGCCATCTGCAAGTTTTATAAACATTCTCTCTACTCTGTCATCCAGGTCATTAATGAAAATATTGACATCTGTTGCTTTCATTGTGCTAGATAGCAAAATGAACTCTCTTTGGCACGTTTTAGGCCTGATCCTACAAGTTGCTGTAGGATTTGTGGTCTCTCAGAGTATTGCAGGAGTCACCAGCCCTTTGCAAGTTCAGAGCCAGGCTCCCTTAGTGATGGCTGTCAGACGCCTTATCAGAGACCAGTGGTGGAACTTCACTACCCATCATTTGAGTAACTGGTTTGGCAAAGTGTGGGATACTTTTGTTGTGTGAAAACTGACTAATTTGAATCACAGAGCTCTGTTCTGCTATCTGGCTCCCTTTTAAAAAATGTGCTATTTAAATATACATCAGTTAAACTGCCCTGTTTGTTTTTCTGCATAACACCGAGTGGCCTCAACCCTGTTTATTGTGTATTCTTGCTTTAGTTGTAATGAAAACTTTTGCATTCTGTGACTGGAATTGCATGGGGTGGTGTTGCAATTCTATGACTGCATAATACGGACCAGAATTTAGGCAAAACCTGTTTGGTAACACTGTAGCACTAGCTTGGTACCTCGGTCTGCAAACTACAGACTCAGGGAGGTAGAGAGTTTGTGTGTGTATCTAGCAACCTGAATCAAGAATCCCCTCTCTGTTTACCACACCCGAGTCCTGTTCTTCTAATTGAGAAGGTTCTGTGAGATTTACTCTATACCATCTTCTGCTTTGTGATTAAAAAAATAAAAATTTCTCTCTCCTCCCAACATTCCAAGACCTCCCCTTACCTTCCTTCTT
The DNA here is from genome assembly GCF_003597395.2 of Chelonoidis abingdonii. Lineage (NCBI taxonomy): Eukaryota > Metazoa > Chordata > Testudines > Testudinidae > Chelonoidis > Chelonoidis abingdonii. The sequence continues at coordinate 23,445,303 of NC_133787.1, forward strand.
TATCATTGTGGACAACATCACAATCTTGCCTGTCATTCACACATGTCACCTGGGCATCATCTTCAGCTTGGACCCTTTTTGGTCCTCACATCCAGGCTATGTGCAAATTTTGCAGATTGTCTCCTGTCCATCCACACAGGTAAAATTCTCATCCAGGCTCGTATAATCTCCCATCTCAATTACTGCAACATCCTTTTCTCTGGCCTTGACCAATCTAATCTTGCCTCACTCATATCCATTGAGAATGCTGTTGGAAAGATCATTTTCCTAGCCTGTTCCTTTGACCATTTCACACCTCTCTTTACATCCCTCCACTGGCTCCTCCTGTATCGTGTCAAATATAAGCTACTTATTTCCATTTTCAAGGCTCTTCATGACGCTGATTCCTGCCTCCATTTGAAAATTGTTAAATTTTCAAACAAGGCACCTTCATATTTTCTCCCATACTATCCCTCATGCTTGGGAGGAGTTTCCAGTAAATATCTGCTAAGTTACCTCATTATCCTCCTTCAAATTCCTCCTTAAAACTTTATTTTGCTGCAGTGCCTACAAAAAACTTGATAATGGATAGGCCTCTGATGTGCTGAGACCACAGCCTGCCATGCTGACCAATAGTGTTTTTTTGTTTCCTGTGCTCCCCCCTCTGTCTGTCCATCCTTTTGTTCTGTGTTTGTGGATCACAGTGACTACAGTAACACAATTATACAAAAAAGAGAGGTAAAATGTTTCTACAGGCTCTAAATCAGTTGTCAGGAACATTCTCCCATTAGTGTGGAGTTGGGCTAGATGACCTAATAGGAAACAGAGATGGAAAAAAGCTGTGATTTATGTGAATATTAAAGTTGACAAACTAATGTTTCTTGACTTTTCATTTTAAAGTTCTCCACAGTAGCATAACTTACTGTTATTTATCATTAATGTGATCTTAATGTACTAAAGAAATCTCATTTTTTTTGGCTTCATATAGATAATGTGAAACTGAACAACTTTCATATTAATCTGTGTTAAAGTGCAGTTAGGTAAATGGCAAGCCTTAATGCTTCACAAGGACTGTGATTTGCAGAAGCCTTATTGGCCCTGGCACTGTATTTTGTGTTCTCATTTCACTGTAATTGTAATGGTTCTTCGTTTTTTCTTCCAAGAATATAAACATTTAAGAAAGGTGATCAATTGTGTGTGTGAAATATCTAGTTTTTTTTTTTAAAAATCAAGGCAAAAATGTTGCATGTCAAGTCTTATCTTAACATAGGCTATGTCATAAACAGATTGTTAAGGGTTAATGTCTCTTCTACCTGTAAAGGGTTACAAGCAGGGAACTGGAACACCTGACCAGAGACCAATCAGGAGACAAGATACTTTTAAATTTGGGTGGAGGGAAGCTTTTGTGTGTGTTCTTTGTCCGTTGTGTGTTCTTCTCTCGGGGGGTCTGAGAGAGACCAGACATTACTACAGGCTCCCTA
>NC_133787.1:23447284-23591296 GCF_003597395.2 Chelonoidis abingdonii
GTCCCCAGGGAAGGTTGGGGAGGTCAGAGTGCCCCAAAACACTATATTTTTGGGTGGTGGCAGTGCTATCAGATCTAAGCTGGTAATTAAGCTTAGAGGATTCATGTGCTAGTATCTCATTTTCTGAACTCTAAGGTTCAGATCTGAGAAGGAATGCTATGACAGGCTATTTGCAGTTTAAACAGCATCATACAATTTTTCCCTCCCATAATCCAGGCTACCAATGGGCTTTGTAACCATAAATAAAACTAGTACTAGACTGCAGTCTAAATTTAATGGGGTATAATCCTACTCTCCTAATCAAGCAAGATTCCCATTGGCTCAAGAGGGAGTTTTAGCTGAGTTGGATTGGGCCAATGATACAGATATAGACATTTTAATTTCATTAAATATAACCTTTGGGACCAAATTTAAATCTCAATCTCTGAAGAAAGAGGAGATGAAAACTGTGGATATGCGTCACCTCAGGACGAGATGCAGAGATAAAGTTTCTTGAGACCTTAAATGACTATTTCTTGGAGCAGATAATCTGGAACCCACAAAAGGAGAGGCAATTCCTGGTTTAGTCCTAAGTGGAGCACAGGATCTCGTCTAAGAGGTGAATATAGCTGGACCGCTTGGTGATGGCAACCACAATGTAATTAAATTTAACATTCCTGTGGTGGGGAAAACACCACAACAGCCCAACGCTACGCAAAATGAGGAAGTTAGTGAAACAGAAATTAAAAGGTAAAGTGCCAAAGTGGCAATTAAAAGGTAAAGTGGAATCCCTGAATGGAATAGAAACTTTTTAAAGACATCACAATAGAGGCTCAACTTAAATGTATACCCCAAATTAAAAAACATAGTAAGAGAACAAAAAACATGCCCCTGTGGCTAAACAGCAAAATCAAAGAAGCAGTGAGAGACAAAAAAGCATCCTTTAAAAAGTGGAAGTTAAATCCTAATGAGGAAAATACAAAGGAACATAAACTCTGGCAAATGAAGTGTAAAAATATAATTAGGAAGACCAAAAAAGAATTTGATGAACACCTAGCCAAAGTCTCAAAAAGTAATAGCAATTTTTTACAGTACATCAGAAGTAAGAAGCCTGCTAAACAACCAGGGCACTGGACAATAGAAATGGTAAAGGAGTACTCAAAGATGATAAGGCCATTGTGGAGAAACTAAATTACCATAATTCTTTGCATCGGTCTTCACAGCTGAGGATGTGAGAGAGGTTCCCAAACCTGAGCCATTCTTTTTAGGTGACAAATCTGAGGAAGTGTCTGAGATTGAGGTGTCATTAGAAGAGGAGGTTATGGAACAAATTTATAAATTAAACAGTAATAAGTCTGTAGTTTGTAACCTATTATTTAAATCAGCTGCTGTACCAAATGACTAGAGGATAGCTAATGTGATGCCAATTTTTAAAAAGGGCTCCAAAGGTGAGCCCAACGATTACAGGCCGGTAAGCCTAACTTCAATACCAGGCAAACTGGTTGAAACTATAGTAAAGAACAAAATTGTCAGATACATAGATGAACATAATTTCTTGGGGAAAAGTCAACATGGTTTTTGTAAAGGGAAACCATGCCTCACTGATCTACTAGAACTCTTTGAGCAGATCAATATGGACAAGGGGGATCCAATGGATATACTGTACTTAGATTTTCAGAAAGCCTTTGACAAGGTCCCTCACCATAGGCTCTTAAGTAAAGTAAGCTGTCATGGGATAAGAGGGAACGTCCTCTTATGGATTGGTAACTGGTTAAAAGATAGGAAACAAAGGGTAGGAATAAATGGCCAGTTTTCAGAATGGAGAGAGGTAAATAGTGGTGTCCCCCAGGGATCTGTACTGGGACCAGTCCTATTCAACATATTCATAAATGATCTGGAAAAAGGGGTAAACAGTGAGGTGGCAAAATTTTCAGATAATATCGAAGGGGAAATCACTCATTTGTTCTCTTCTCATTCTAACTTTCATTTTCTACTATTCATCCTTTTTCATCTCCTCTTGGGCCTGACTATTTTCATTATGAGGATAGTGTGAAATAAGCATATAAATGTGAGAGAGTGTCACCAAATATCAGTAAGAAGTATAGATCCCAAGATGCTTATGAGTTATAATAAGTGACTCGGTGCCGTGAGGCCCTACACTCCACCTGACAGAATTCCTCTGTTTGTAATGCAATAACATTTGACCACCACATCTGATCAATTCCAAAATTTCAGGGACTGTTGTAGGAGTCAAGGGGCAGAATCCTACTAATTTTCATGAAAAATAGAAGAATAGATGGGGCAAATGAGGGACACAAATCTTGCATCTGCTTAGCAGAGCCATCCGCTTCAACCACCTTTGCCATGGTCTATAGGTCAAAGAACCAGTCGATGGCAGCCATTCACACCTTCCAGCATAACAACACCCCCATTTCAGCCCATCCTCCCAATGCAGTTTAAAATTGTGACACCCTGACTGACTTATCTCCCAGACAAAACGAAGAGAAATCAGAATGGTGGGGGGAATGGGGATGCGTGCACACAGAGGCTCTGGCTATATAGCTGCCTGGGGGGTCCTAGTATGGAAGGAGGGTGGAATGAGGGGGCACTCAGAGCCCCAAACATAGGGGGAGAACGGGGATGGCAGGGAATGGTATGTGTGTGTGTGTGTGTGTGCGCGTGTGTGCGCGCACAGTGAAGCCCTGGTGGAGGTAGTGGGAAGAGTGTGGCTTGAGGGAATGGGGGCCATAAAATGCTTCTGTCATGGTGGCAATGGGGGACCACACAGATCCCCTGGCACTGAGGTGGGAGAATGGTGACAATGATACTGGGGAGGGGGACATGGTTATAGTGAAGGGGGGAATGGGAGCCACACAAAGACCCTGTCATGGGGAAAACTGGGAAATAGAGGGACATACAGAGCCACTTGAATGGGGTGAGGGGGATGCACTGAGCTTCTGACATGGAGGAGGTGGGGGGCTGCAGGGAGTTCTTGAAATAGAGCTGGCTGGGGAGGATGGCTAACAGGCAGCAAAGGGAATGGAGGCATGCAAGGAGCCACCAGTGTGTTCAATGAGTTTAGCCTACAGAAGCAACCCTCTAGTAGTAAGGAAAATCAAATTCTGTTTTCACTGTTAGAAGAGAAGGGAATGTGACTGAATCTATTTGCTAACCACCACTGGCATGACACTTGTGACCTAGCTAAGGAACCTTGGCAGGAACTTTTCCTCCCGCTATTGTCCCTGTATGCTACTGTGGCAGAGTAAAGGGGCTAGAAAGGTCCCAGATCCAGTGGGGGAGAATTTCCTTGGTACAAGAACTGAGTAATACAGCCTCAGGATATCATGTGTGGCCCTCTGTAATGCCCCAGTGCACTCACTGAGCTCACTCCTCAGCTGTCACAGGGAATCCTGTCATATAATCCGATTCATACATTATTCAAGCTTTAGTTTAAAACTAGGTAGGTTATTGGCCCCCAGTACTCCTATTGATAGGCTGTTCCAGAACCTCGCTGCTCTGATAGTTAGAAACTTTCTAATTTCTAGCCCAAATGCATCTGTTACCAGTTTATACACATTTGTGCTTGTGCCAGTGTTCTCCTTTACCTTAAATAGCTCTTCTCCTTTTTTGGTGTTTACCCCTCTCCCCCACCCAACCAAGTTTTATAGGGAGCAACCATATTTCCTCTCAGCCTTTCTTTTGCTAGGCTAAATAAGCAAAGCTCCTTTAGTTTTTCTTTAGTCAGACAGGCCCTCCTTTCCCATAATCATCCAAGTTGCCCTCTCTGTACCAGTAGGAGATCATTTTTCTTGAGCATGGGTGACCAGAATTATACACAATATTCCAGATTAGGTTTTACCAGTGCCTTGTACAATGGCATTAATACTTCCCTACCTCTACTGGAAATACCTCGCCTGATACATGCTACGACCACATTTACCTTTTTCACAACAACTTCACAATGGTGGCTCAGACATCCTGTGATCAACTAATGCACCGAGGGTTTTCTCTTCCTCTGTCATAGCCAACTGTTCGGTTTCTATATTATTGCAGAAACTCTTATTATTAGTCCCTATGTGCATGACTCTGCACTTTGTACTATTCAATTTCATCCCATTTCTCTTACTCCCACCCTCGACTCCATCCAAGGATATATGCTAGGGCAAGGAGAGGACAGGGCTATAGTGAATGGCAATTCTGGGTGGCACTGGTGCCCACAGAGACAGCTCACCTTGAGCAATCATAATTGTAGATCCCCAGGGCTGCCTAGATGAATTGGTGCTTGTTTTTAGAGCCAGCAGAAGCCCAGAACCGGGTGGGCACAAATGAGGGATAAACCCATGTTAACCGTTGTTTGACTGCGTGTAAAGAAGGCTTGTATGCACCAGGAAATTGACTAGAACGAACATTACTGAATGAGCTATTCTGCAGTAGTTATTCTATAATAGCTCCCTGTAGCTATTCGTGTGGACTCTATTTGGAATAAAAGTCACTTTATTCCAGAACAATTAGTGCACTATGTGAATTTTAAAATGTTCAATTTACATTTTTTAAATTATTAACAGTGCTAATAAATTGTTATGGAAATATTTTTGCAGCGCTAACTTTACAATTCTACAATGAATAGGTTTGGTGTATGTGCAAGTTTTAATATGAAGGCCAGTCTTCTGGAATCTGCAAAACTAGGGTGGTGCCTGACTAGGAAGGTAGCAGTTGAACAACTTCTCCCTTCCTTGGTTTAAAAAAAAAAAGTCCTCCATTTCTCAGGTTTTCTGTCCCAGTTAATTCCAGGAAATTCCATCAGCTTTCCTCCCCTCCCCATTCCCTTCAGAATTCTGACTCAATGGGTCAGCTTTTCTAATTCTAGCATTTCCAAAAGTTTGGCGGCTCAGTCAATTGATTTAGGGGAGTGACATCACTTCCAACAACTTGTGATTGTGATTCTTACTCAGCTAACAACTGGATAATCTGTTCTTTTTAACCCTTCTATAACACAGATTTTTGGGTAAAATTCAACAGAAACACTAACCCAGGAACACTAGTTTATCTGACAACTGGCAACCCGCCATCTCCTTAATAGTGTCCCCAACATCTTTCCAAAATGTCTTAGTTTTTGGATGAGTCTGGCTTATGTGAAGACATCCAGCCATTTCATTATACTCTTTCCAGCATTTCCCTGCCCCTGCCCTCTAGATACGTTTAACTAAAATTTGCATTTTTAATTAAAATAACATCAAAAGATTTTTTTCAAATTAGGTGCTCACTCTAGATCATAAAACAAATATGATTTATTTGTTTATCAGATTCCAAACAAATGTTGGCCATTGAAACCTATATCTATATATATGTATAGATGGTATAGCTCTGTTTAAAAATAAAAAAATGTGAAAATCAAATCAATTTCAACCAAAGCACCATCTCTATAGGTACACTTATCATTCTTTGGGAACACCAGTAGATGGCACTCTTATTCTATAACTGAGCTGCATTTTTGAGTTGAAATGATCACAGTTGTACTCCGATCATTTTAAATAATAATTTTCTTGGAATTCAGCGTCTTAGATAGAAACAAAATTTATTATAGCAGTAAATGTTTTCATTGTGAAGACAGTGGAGGCTTGTTGAATTCAATGCAACGTTTAGGGAAAGAAAATTGAGTTGAGGGCTTATATTCTTATGGATTTAAAAAAATCTAACAATCCTATGTATTTCTGTGAAGGCTGTATATATGTACTATGTGATGGGAAAGAGGATCTGATTTTGTGACAATGACTGGAATCAGTGCTACAGATATGGCTACATAATGTTGGTTATGCTATATCTCTGCTTTACAATACTTGAAGAAACAAGTTGCGAATAAATAGGATGACACTGTCACTATTTGGGGAGATCCTGTTCTGTGTTTTACCAATTCAAATATTGGTTAAAATATATTTTATGCATAGATTGTTCTCAGATCTTGTGTCATAGTATCAGGTTCATGTGTAAAAATTCTTTAGGTTGTTTACAAAGTATTCTCATTTATTAATCTAGCTAATTATATTAGCTGTGGAATGCTGTTTTCTGCACTATATCCATTTGTGGTTAGGCTGCTGATGGTACTAAGTACATATGATTTCATTTTGATGGTGCAAAATCTTTTGGATCATAGCTGCATTTAATCTGATGGCAGTACTCTCAATGACTGCTCCGGGGGATATACCTCAACAACTGGTGGTAGGAGGCTCACCTCTCTGGAAACTGATTTGTCCATTACAGCCTGCATTGGGCTCAAACATTAGGGCATAATAAAACAAATTTTTGTGGCCAGCTTCTTGAATAACCTTTGGAATACAAAAGACTTTTTTTTCTTACTAAGAAGTCAGGGTTTCTGTTATATTTTGGATCTGTAATTAATTAGTACTTATATCAACTTTTTCCTTTGTCGCTTTTTAAAGTGCATTAAAAAGGTGGCATATACACTATTATTCCCACATTTCAGGTGGGCAAACTGAGGCATGCAGTGGTTAAATGACTAGTCGTATGTGTTGCAGAGTTTCAGTGGCCGAGTCAGAAATAAAACTTAGATCACCTGACTCCCAGCCTGGTATCATATCTGTGTGTGAGATGTATAGATGCCAAGGTGATAGCCCCAAACATAATTTTCTAAATAAATAAACATGATCTTCTTTTGTAGATCATTCACAGATTTCACGTACAGCTCTTTATGGTGTATGCCTATTAAAAGAATCCTATCAAGTTTGACAAAAATTAAACTGAAATGCTCATTAAAATGTTTTTTGTAAACAGCATACTCCCGATAAACAGGAAAACTCTCAGACTTCTACAGTGAGGGCTGAAACATGACTAAAAGTCCGGTTTGGCATCCCATCAATGACAATTCCAGGGCACGGAGTTTGTTGGAATTGCAAGCTCCTGCAAGCACCTCATATCATTCCTCCAATTCCTCTCTCTTATTGCTCCTACTTGTATATTGCCTTTTTGGTAGAAAGGGTTGGGTTCTTGAGGTGTTTGCTGACTAAATTCAGGATGTAGGTGGGCATGGTTAGGTTTTCTGGGTGCGTCTATCTATGGAGTTAACAAGAGTGCAAGAGCGTAGAAGGCCCAAATGTAGCAAGAGAGCAACTTACATAAATACGAGTGCAAGGAGGAGATGCTGTAAACCAGATTGACTCCTGTGGAGTTTTTGGAACAACTTACAAATATACAATGTGAATGTGTTGGAAAGTATAAACAGAGCAAGGTGAATGGACTCCCCTCCATTTGGGCTAATCTTCTTCATCTGTTTGGAAGCATCACTCACAAAGTCTCAAAAAGATGCAGTTGGAAGCCGGTATTAGCATTCATTTGCTACCTGTCCTTCGTGATTAAGGAAATGCAAAGAGAATTTGTAAGCTAAATGAATCTCCACTGCTATAACAGTGACACAAGGACTATTTTTAGAGCTAACCCTCAATAAACTTCACTGACATCCTCAGCCTTTTCTTTCTCTCTATCTCACTGGCCTTCCTGTAGTTCTCTGGGATCCTCCCATCTTGCAGGGTTCTAGTGTCTGGGCTCCAGCACAAGCCTGAACATCTCCATCACAGTTAAACCAGCCCCAGAGCCTAAGCCCCCTGAGCCCAAACCAGCAGGCGCAGGCTGTGGTAAACGTCTGTCCCAAATCTGAACCTTAGCGTCCACAATCTGGGTGCTTACAATGAACTCCCCCAAGCTCACTACCAGCTTGGATCTTATCTCGCTGCCACCAGCCGAAGTTTTCCAGGGTTTCGGCCCCCTCGGGTTCCCCAAACCTTTCCTTGGGGGACCCCTCCAAGACCCAGAGCCCCTGGGTCCCGCTTCCCCTTTCCTGGTTAGCTTGGTGCGATGGCGTTCTTTCCCTTTCATCTAGAGAGCATTTCTGTTCCCGGGCTTGCTTTCCACTGTCAGCTCAACAGAGATTCACCCTCCTGTCCCTGCTTTTCCGTGGGACAATAGGAAGTAGCACAGAAGCTTGGGCTTTTTCCCTCCCCCCCCTAGCCTGTCACCAGATATAACAGAGCTCCAGGCACAGAACTTCCTCTCCTTTACCTCACTAGGAAAAAGAACTCCCACAAGTTTTTAAAAGAGAAACTTTATATAAAAAGAAAGAAAATCCAGAACAAATAAAGCTGCATTAAGAGATCAATACAGGCTCTTGCTTATAAGAAAATATGAATAACCAGTCTGATTTAAAAAAATGCCAATTCAAATCAGTCCAGCAAATCACACATATGTAAATACAACACAAAGCAATACACAGCCTATTACTTTGTTTCCTTTTGTACTCACAGATGTTTAGTAGAATGATTTGAAAGAGAAGATGGAGTTAGAAGAAAAGCTTGTTTACTCACAGCCAAGGAAAACAAAAAGACCCGAGTTTCCAGTTCCCTCCCAGACTTTAAAAAAAATCCAGGTCTCTGATTGGTCCTCTGGTCAGGTGTTTGGTTCCCCCTTTGTTCACCCTTTACAGGTAAAAGAAAATTAACCCTTACCTATCTACTTATGACACAGGCCAGTTGCGGTTTTTTAATTACCATGTAGATATACCAAGTCTCCACACAAGACACTTCCTGCTTCAAGATGTTTTAGCCTCCTACATGTCCCTGAAAAGGTCTCTCCCTGGATACCCTTTCCTAATGCTTGTTTCTGATTTCTGCCTCTGATGTGAGCAGTGTCTGCTGCCACTCCACCGTAGATGAATCGTCTTCCTTGACTGTCTTTGTACATATGCTTAAACCCAACCCAACTTGTGTTTGCTGGCTCCTGATCTGACACTCAAGTTGGAAGGTGGATCATTGAGGAAAGAAACTCATATTTAGGGGATCAGGGTGCATTTCCAGCAGGACAGGAGAGTGGCTGGAAGAGAAGCAGACTGGCTTTCACTCCAGACAAGAGCCTCAGCCTGTCATTTTGCCCCAACTGCCAGAAATCCTTCCTTACCCTGGGTTAATGCGCCCCCGTGTTGCATACCTGCCAGACAGTAGGTCTGTCAGACCTGCCAGTGTTATACAACCAGTTGCACAATGTTCTAAGGGGTAAACTGCCCATAAATGTCAGAACTAATGCAATATTTGACAAGGAAGAATACATGTTGGGGAAACAAGCTCATGGTAAGAACTGCAGTTTCGTTTAACCCTATGCAAATACAGATGATTGGAAAGGGTGTTTTCCTAAACAAAGCAAGTGCCACAGGCCATGTAGTGCTTCCTCCTCTCCTGTCCTACACTCCGAAAGAGTTTCATCTTGGACTCGGAGTGCAAAAGAGAAGAACAAAATGAGCCAGGACACCTACTCTCGTAGCAGTAACAGCTCTGGGAGCAAGGCAGGCCAGCACAGTGTGTATGCTGAGTCGAACATAGTGACAACTTAGGGCTTGCATCATCTCCATACTCTGGAGCAGCCTTATCCTCGCTACTCATGTGCCTTAAGTTAAGCATGTTCTTTAGTGCTTTGCTGGCTTGGGGCCACAGTCAATCTGTTTTCTTGTAAGAACATTTTCATGTTGAAAAGTCTCTAGTTACCGAATAAGATCCTGTCTTGTACCAGGAACAGCAAAGTGTTGGCAGCTCAGACAAACTTATTTTTTCTACCTGAGTTGTGGACCATTCAGACCAGTCACAAAGTAAATCTACAAGGCTAATCAAAGAACCTATTTAGTTTGGCCACTGCTGAGGGCCTCACTTCCTGGGGAGAATCAGAATGACTCCACTGATCTACAGACAGCATCTGCTCCTCTAACCTATATGTTGATGGAGGAGTCTGAACTGGAAAGGTAGAAAAGATAATTGAGTTAAAAACTGGGTACTCTCTCAGTAGAACAACTGGGTGTGTGTGTGCACAGGGAAAGAGAGATTTAAAAAAGTGTGCTGGCCAAACAGAATCAAATGGTTGCATGCTGGATAAGTATCTTTGCCACTGCTGAATCTACCTTTAATGCCTGCCTGTCCCATTTAGATCCTGTCACTTGTTGCTGATAGGGTCTTATGATACATGAACCAATCCAGCCTCCTAGCACCCAAACCCCACTCTATGGGCTGAGGAATATTTATTGTGGCTGCTTACAGCTACTAAATAGTAGGCATTTCTCTCCAGCTTCCCTGTCGTTACAATACTTTGTTTCCTTCTACATATAAATGTGCATTGCCTATTCCTTGCCATTGGACCAAATCCTGAAGTCCTTACTCATTTTCTGATTTGCCTTTCCTTGGACAAAATTTTCATTGATATCAATGGCAGTTTTGCTTGATTAAGGGGTTAGTAAAATCTGAGAAAAGATGTTAGGATCTGGCCCATTCCAGTGACTCAAACTTATTTACTGTAAAAGTCTCATTATTCTTATGACTCAGACTTTTGAATCCACACCCTAAGTCACTTTGAAATGAAACTGTGGGATATAATAAAACTCAATTATATGGATGTGGTATTTTATTAGGAGAGTTCTTAAAGACTTGATTTATTACAGCTTGCGGACCAAGTCATCAGCACTTGTTCGTTAATTTAAAAAAAAAATTTGTTTTGTTTTGTCCCAACCACCTTTATGTAAAGTGAAAGGAATCCTCCCCAGTTAGCTCACATTACACATCTTCATGGAGGCTAGACAGCGCTGTCTATGGAATTTATATCGCTCCGATTAACGCAGTGCCAGAGTACATCATACTCTTTAATGTATTTGTCCTTGCAACAGCCCTGTGAGATAGGGCAGTATCATTATCTCGATTTTACAGATGGGGAACTGAGGCACGGATCCTCAAAAGTATTTAGGCACCTAAATACCTGAGGTCCTGGGCCAGAGAGGCTAAGCAGCTCCCCAAGTTCATATAGGAAGCTTGGCAGAGTAGGGAATTGAACCAGTGTCCTAAGATACTGTCCTAACCACTGGGCCATCCTTGCTCTCCAGTAATCCAGGAGTGAGATAACACCAGAGAGCTTTTTTTATACAAACTTGTAAATAATGTTCATACTGTATATCTTCCATATGCATACCTCCTCTCAAGGAAGAATAATCATGTAACTCTGAGTTACTACAGAGATTTCTTTTCCAGATGTCTGGCTGATGGGTCTTGTCTACATGCTCAGGGTCTAACTGATTGCCATATTTGGGGTCAGGAAGGAATTTCCACCAGACAGATTGGCATAGACCCTGGGATTTTTTTGCCTTCCTCTGCAGCTGGGGAGTCACTTGCAGGTTTAAACTGGTGTAAATGGTGGATTCTCTGTAACTTGAAGTCTTTAAACTTTGCTTTTTAGGACTTTAATAACTCAGCCAGAGGTTGGGGGTCTATTAAGGAGTGGGTGGGTGAGGATCTGTGCCCTGCAGTGTGCAGGAGGTCAGACTACATGATCAGGATGGCCCTTCTGGCCTTAAAATCTGTGTGTCTATGTTAAAAGTAAAAAGTGTGTGAAAATGAGAGAGAGGTGGAAAACAAGAGCTTAGTTTTTAAAGACACAGATTGCTGCACTCTAAAGGATGAATTTGCCTATAGGTCAGGATGACAAAATAATCTGCAAGCCCATCAGCTAATAATGTGGAGGAACATTGTTTTTCACTGGGAGTCCGTGAAGTAAAGGTTTTGCATGTAGGGTCATGTTTGATAAATGCCCTTTTTTCTTTAAAGTGCTTGTGAAAAGTGAAAAGGCAGCTCCAGTGCCTGAACTTATCTACTGAACAAGCTAGAAGCTGTGCAAACTTCACCATGCAGCTCCACCATACACCACAAACCTCAACTGGAGGTGTAAATTTGTTGGCCAGCTCACCACCAAGGAAGGACTGATGCCATAGCAGAGTTTGTTTCAGACCCTGGACTCAGATCTACTCTCTCTGTCCAGCTCACACTGAACTCATGCTGGCCTTTATAAGGACCAGTGCTCATCAGGCTGTCACCTGATCTCTAGCCCCACAGCCTCAGCTGGGAGGAAGTTGATGGCAGAGGAGTCTGTACTTGGCTGTCTGTGCTGTTTTGGTTGCACCTCCTGCTCTTCAGCTAAGGGCTGTGCGTTGGCATGGCCCAGGTGCTTCCTATAGAGAGCTGAGAAAATCCAGTGAGAGCTGGGGCTGGAGGAAGCCCAAGAGAATTGGAGGAGGAGGATGGAGTGGCTTGCTGCTTTTGGGGTCACACTGTGATTTGGAACAGGAGAGCACAGTTGGAGCCCTGGAGTGTCTAGTGGTTTTGGGGGACCTCTGAACAGGGGATGCAGCTGTGGTGGAATGGTCTGGTGAGTGGAAAAGAGGAGGCTACTAGAGTGGGGGTAGCTGGAGTTGAGCATGGCAGGGGGTTTAGAATGCCCCCAGGGTAGAACTAGTGGAGGGTGTTGAACAGCCAAAGGGAGCTCCAGTAGTGACTGCGAGTGAGACAGAAATGGGAGCAGCTGGGTCAAGTGGGTCAGCAGCAGCCATAGGGGCTGCAGCTCTGCCTGCAACCATATAGGACTGGTGACTGCAAGTAATCCAGATATTAGACTGCCAAGTGGAAGACAAGTGGAGAACTAGTGGGCAAGGCTGGAGTGTGCACAGGGGGCCGTGGCACATGCAGCTGGGAAGGTGATTCTCCTCCTGGTGCTGGTTGTGGCAGCAGAGTGGAAGGTGGGCAGCTATATCTCTCAGTTGGATATATCCCAGGAAGAGGAGAGATGGGTCCCACAACCAGTCCAGCAGACACACTAGTAGTATGTACTGCTAGCAGCAACAGAGAGAGAGTTCAAAACAGAGAGGGGATACAGCATCAGCCACTTGGGGTAACAGAGCCACTGTCCCAAGCATGAGGTGGGGAGGTGTTAATAAGGGGAGGACGCCTCTGCTTCTGGCATAGGCCAGGAGAAACAAGCTGTCTTGTAGGAGAATAGTAGGGTGGTCTCTTCTTTGGGACTCCCATTTCATGGTCCTGAAGCTAGAGGAGTGTGAGCAGTGCAGCAATAAGAAGGGAGAGGCTGGTGCGGTCTCACCTCGGTACTTTGGTGGGCCAAAGGAGCAAGGGAGGGCTCTAGCAGCCTCTCCTTTACAAGCTCTAGTGCTGGAGAGACCAAAAGAGAGATTGATGTGCGTGAGTGAGAGCTTCTATGGATTGAGGGTGGAAGAGGTGGTATTGCTTTGTCCTCTTTCTCTCTCTTTTTTGCCCCTAGGGGAGATAGTTATGGTAGAGAGTGCGGCAGGTGACTTGAGAGGCCCACGGGGAGAGTCAAACGAGGAAGGAGAGAGGACTTTGAGGGAGTGGGGATCACAGTCTCCATTCCATGCTAGTCCTTGGTCTCCCTGCTGAAACTGCAAGTAAAGGTGCCAATTCTAACTATGTTTGTGACAAGGACCTCCTTCTAGAACTCTGCAACCACCACATTCATTTTGCTTACGCCTTCCGTAAACATTTTGATGATAGTGACTTCCAGTCATTAGGAACCTGGGGTAGATTTGAAGTGGTGACCTAGAGATGACAGGCTCCATTTTAGGCCACTGCCAATCTCCAGAGACACCATCTTTTTTACCATAAATCCTTTTGATAAGAAAGAGATACTTGGATCAGTTTCTGCAGCATGTGTTCAATAATTCTTCTGCATCAGAAATAGGCTAAATGTTCCCTGCCTGTTCCTTCACAAATCATTTATATTCCATTCTTATGGTTTATGGAATGTCCTGTATGACATGTATTATTCTCTGTTCAATAAAGCATATAGGCTCAAAAATATGGCCAGTCCATTTGATCTCTGAGGATGGATCATATTTTTAAATGATTTTTACCTGTAGAGTCATTAAATCATCATCCATTTTCTGCATCACTGCTAGGAAATAAATAGGAGCTCCTGTCAGTGTAATGAAAAGACCAACAGACCAAAAAAGCTGGCTCTTGAAAGATACGATAGATCAACAGGATAGCCCCATGTGGAGCAAATGAATGGAAATTCATGACTTTTCTGAAAAACAATATATGCAATGGTGGATACCTCTGAGACCAGCTGTGCAGTTCCTGCAGGCATTTTACTCACTATTTCCTGGAATGCACACTACCTTCCAAGCATAATGCCCACAGAATTCCCATGGAAGTGAAAAGCAGTGAGTGGTAGGTGCAGATGGGGAGGAGGTGGGAGGAAAAACATGCCTCTACATGTTACAAAACTTTAAAGAAGTTCCCACTCCTCCATATTTAGCATATGTTCTAGGGGTTCTTGAACAATAGATTTGCAATGTACCGGCACAAAGTTATTTAGTTGCAGGTACACTTAACTAACTGTGAAGCACTGAAAGAAATGGACTCCTTTCAGTAGCCCATTATTCTCACTTCGACCTTCCTGGTAATAAAGTATTATTGTACTGAGATGTGATATTAAGCCCAAGTTGCTGCCTGCAAGCTTGAGACAGGCTCTTATGCTCTTTGTTTCTGTGGTTTGTCTGTTTCTGCATTTCTGAAAAGAAGCTATTTTGAGGGGAACTTTGAATCATTGTTTCCCACAGTGTGGCCGCCCATGGTTCTTGGTTTTGCAGGTACTTAGTCTTGATCCTGAGCTCCCAGCTGGTAACATTTTGCATGCTCTGGGTGAGTGAATTACTTGTGGAGGTAGAACAAGTAGGAATTTCTGTTTCTTTAAATCTATAAAAATAGCTGAGAGGCGTAATGCACAATAAAGCTGCCACATTAACACGCACTGTGCTGTCTTCTCATTGTTTTGATATGCAGCAGTGGTTTTATGGCTGTCTCAGAGGGTGTTATGAGCTTTGTTTCAACAGGGTAATAGTCCAAATCCAAATTTTGCTTCATTTTTGTATGGTTTCAGAAAACTAAAATTAAAAAGAGTGGCATTTGCATTTACCCTACTCTTCACAATTACAAGGAAGGTGCAAGAATAATGAGAGTTGGTTCCTTTTAACATGAAAGATTCCGAAATGCTTATCCTCTATTTTTTCTGAGAACCAGAGCTCAAGTTTAAGGTGAATGAGCACAGACTCTTTTCCTCCTATTCCTTTCCCCTCTTACTCTATTCCCTTCTCCTCCAATCCACCCTGTCTTTCTTTCCTCCCTCTCTATTGACTAACTGTCCTCATTCATTCCGCACCCTACTTGCATTATGATCTCCTCTTTGCACTCACCTTCTCTTCTCTCTTTCCTACTCTATCCCACATTCCCTTTCCCTGGCTGTTGCTATGTCCGCAGAAAAGTGGGAGGGGGAGAGGAGGAAGGGTGAGTCTTGGAGTCCCTTCCCCACCCCTGTCCTGTGGATCAAAAGCACCTTCTCCCGGACAGACTGATAACACTGGAAGTGGCCAAAAGAAGGGGAGCCCTGGCTGCCTTTCTTTTCTTCCTCTCCTTTGAAACGGGTGGTGGCAGCAGCAGTGACTGGGGGAAATGCTCCCCTTTCCCCAGCAGAGAAAAGCCTTCCTGTGCAGTAGGCTCTGATCGGGGCCTGGTGCCTGTCTGCAGGCCTAGAGGAAGCAGTAGTCCAACCTGCCTTGGAAACTAGGAAGACTATTGCTGAGCATTGCTAGGAGGAGACTGCAAATTGAATGCAGATAGAAATTCAGTGGCCTTATACTTTTCCAGTGTTTGCAGTATGAACGGTGAACACTCTTCTACAGTACTAAATTCTTTGGGTAAATGTTGGGGCCCCTTTTTAGAGAGAGTTTCATGTTTCGCATTTCAAAGGAACCTCAGTTCCTCCTGTGCATTCATTAATGGCTTATACGATGTTGTATTCCAAAAAATATTACTCTGTTCTGCTAAACAGTAACAGTGGAGTTGCATAGTATTCATTGACTGCTTGGGAGTTCTGCATCATGCACTGCTGCAAAGTGAGACTGCTCAGCATAAATTTGCTACTTGCAAACCTATTTAGCTGGCTTATGGCAATTTGTTGTATATTTACTGTGGGATCTCCAGAGATCCTCTGCTAGGTAGTGGAGTCTGTATGATAATGCCTCAGTCTTTGGTGTCCCACTGGAGACAGTTTTAGAATGGGGTCTCCATGATGGTGCCTCTCTTCTCCCCTGCACATTAGTTTGCTCATTTCAAAATAGCAAAGAAGCTTTTATTTTTAAAGTTTCTCTAGCTGAGCATGATGGATCCCTTTTTCAACAGGTGTAGAGGAGGACAGTTATTGCGATGTTCTTGGCTAGAATTCCTACTAACGACTCCCACGTTACTTGTTGCACATGCACCTTCCTTTGCCAGTCTGGACTCTCATGTTGGTCATTGTAGGACTCTGATTATAGGGCTCAATCTGATCAACCACTTGCAGAATTGAGTACCTATAACATAGAGGTGAAGCAAACATAAGTTCCAACAGCAGTCGGCATAACACTGTAAGTATGTAAACTCTAGTTTCCTTGGGAAAAGGAATGTCTCTTCCTCTGTTTTGCAGATGTTATATATCATTAAACACACTGCTGGCACTTCACAAATAAGAAAAAATATTAAGTTCTGTCCCTTAGGCAGTAAGTCCCTTCTGATATATGCACTTTGTATGATTGACCTGACTGCTTGAAGGAGAGCCACGTAAATACAATGACAACAGCAAAGTCATTCTTCAGTGTCTTCATTCCATATATGGAAAATGCATGTGTACATGCAAGGAGAGAATTTTGCCCTGTATAGGTAACGTAAGATGGAAAAGGTTTAGATTTGCTTGTACACACTGCTAAGGAGAATTTGGTTAGTTAACAGTGGCTCAACCAATTGCTATGTCTTTAATATTTTGCTAGGTTAAATTATAGAACTATTACAAGAACTTTGAACGTGCTGATTTCCACTGCTTTCAAACATTCTACCAAGGGAAAGAATGGCTGCCCCATTGCTTGGAACAGTTCAGATTACTGTGAACAAAATCCTAGCAAACATACTATAGGAGCCTGACAGAGAGTAGACAAAATGACTTAAAGTGTTTTAACTATCTCTAATTCATATGATTTTATACATGAGCCATTACTTTTGATCTTATTCTGCACTGTCAGACTGCAACTCTGGCTGAGATGTGTCACTAAAACTGCAGCCCATCTAAGAGAGAAGCTAGCCATGCATGAAGATATTTAAATAGTGAGATAGATCTAAAATCTGGTCTAAAAATTCTTTTGTAATATATTCTTATTTAGTAAATATTTTCCAGTTCATTAATGATATAGTAAATATAAAAGGGACTTGATACTGCACTGATGGGAGTTTTATCAGGAACTCTGTTACTACGATGATGGGCTGTATAAGAACCGGGGCCGGTGCAACCCATTAGGCGACCTAGGCGGCTGCCTAGGGTGCTAGCATTTAGGGGGTGGCATTTCAGGTCCTACTGTGGCGGCCAGATCTTCGGTCGCCCTAGTCGTTGTCAGCATTTAGGCAGAGGGAGCTGGGGCAGAAGGGTGTGGGGAGGGCCCCCTGCAGCAAGTGATGGGGGGGGTGGCATGCAGGGAAACTCCCCGCCCTAGCTCACCTCTGCTCTGCCTCCTCCCCTGAGCACGCCACCCTGCTCTGCTTCTCTCCCTCCCAGGCTTGCAACACCAAACAGCTGATTGGCGCCGCAAGCCTGGGAGGCAAGAGAAGTGGAGCGGCGATGGCGTGCTTGGGGAGGAGGCGAAGCAGAGGTGAGCTGGTGCGGGGAGCTGCCACATGGCTCCCTGGGCCGGGAGGAGTTGCCGCAGAGGGGTGGGAGTGCCATTTGGTAGGGTGGGTTCAGTTGGAGAGGGTGGGTTGGGGAGCTTGGCATGTCGGTGCGGTGCCTTAGGGCGAGAGGGGGATCCTGCACGTGGGGGGCACCTCAAGGTAGAGGGGGGTGGGAAGCTGCCTGGGGGGGCGCCTTAGGGTGGAGGCTTTGCCACAGGGCTCGGGGGGGGGGGAGGCACAAGGTGGAAGTTTCACTTAGGGCATGAAACATCCTTGCACTCGCCCTGATAAGAACCTGAATGGATAGATTGATTGGGCTAAACCAGATTATGACCCTGGCTATGCTTCTGGGCAGAGGAATGAGGGTGTATGAGGGTGGACTCTTCCTTCCTGTTCTAGCTACCTGTGTCACGAGTAGCAGCGGGGGGAGAACAGATGTCTGGTTCAGGTAAGGGGACATCTCATTCTCCCTTATTACACTGCATAGGAGTGTAGCCAGGGTCAAAATCTGACCCTGTGAGTTCAATTGCTCAATCTCTCTAGGTCTCGTTAAAGGATTCTTTAAAACAAACCAACAAAAAAAATCCTACCTCAGAAAACAGGGCCCATTCCAATATTCTTTGCTCATTGACTTCCCTGGGATATTTGGGCATAGAAGGTATGTAGAATTGGGCCCAATATGTTAATTTTTTTCCTTCAAACTTCCTGTCTCAGACCTGTAATTTGACCCTTTCTGGTTTAGACCATAATTCTGCAAATGTGTTTTAAAAAGTAATTTCCACTTGTTTACCTCTGTCAACATGACATCATTTGGCAAGTGTACATTAACACACTGTAGTGGGAAAGCCTGTCTTTTATATACACCCAGTTGCCTCACATAAGCAGATAAAAGCTTATAGGAAAGTTATTTTTGCACGTTTAGTGCTGCCGTGACCTGAGGGTTTCTGAAGAAATGTAACACTGCGGAGTTTCACATCCTATGCTCAAAAGTATTTCAAAGTTGTTCATGCTGTAAAATGTTCTAAAGATTTTAAACTCATCATGTTTGTTTGAATTCACTATTTTAATGTTTGGGCTGTCTCGGCCCTTGTGGACCACACCTATTGATAATAGGGAATGATTCCTTTTTGCATGACAGCAACACTTCAAATGGAATATTGTGTGTATAAAACGGTTTTAAATGCTCAGAAACATTCCATTAAAGAACAATAATTGTCTGGGATTTTAGAATTTGATTTGGCTAAAAGTATTTTGAATTTTTTTTAACTTTAGACAATGATTAACTTGAAACTGCTTGAAGAGCAAAAAATGCTGATTAAGAGCCTGGTTGTGCAAACATAGTGCGTACTGCCATGGAAAGTCAGAGGGATGAAGCACTAGCCTTGGTAGTAAGCACTTGCAGAATCAGGCCCCAAATACCATTCTTTGGTTTCAGCGTGAGCTATGTGTGAATAGGTGTATGCTGTGTGACAGCAAGGTGGCTGTAGTAATTATTCATTAGTTTTAAATAGTAGGATAATTATGAAGGTAAAATTACACATACCCTTATACATCCTCTTTTTGTTAGCTTTTCCTTTTTTAAGACAGTCTGTAGCACCCTGTTGTAAAACAGTGCACTCCTCTGGTTTGTGCTCAGTTGTGTCGTTGCTGCTTGCCCGCTCCTTGCAAGAGTGACTGTGTAGACAGAAGCGAAAAGGTTACATAAATCTTGGATAGATGCACTTACAAAACATGCAAACTCCATTTTCTTTCACCTGCTGGGATAATGAAAGTAACCGTGGTTCTTTTAAACGTATGCATGGTAGAATTGTGATTGTGCTCTCCTTGGATGTTCTTGAATTCTCTTATGCTAAAATCCTACCTGTGGCTCTCCTGGTATAGAAGGCACCTAACACAGCAGAACTGAATTGGATTGGGGGCATGCTTCAGGAAGTCAGAATCTCAGTCAAGGGATCCATTCCCCCTAGATATTCTACTTAGTGAGGTATCGTGGCTCAGCTGCACACAGTAGCATTTTTGGGAACAAGACCTGGACACTAGTCTTGCTTTAGAGATTAGGTATTTCTGGCAAATTACTGAAGGCGCATTAAGGCCCAGATCATGCAGTCAAACTCCCATGGGCAGATTGGGATCTAAATATTGAAATAGCAGCAAAGAGTCCTGTGGCACCTTATTGACTAACAGACGTATTGGAGCATGAGCTTTCGTGGGTGAATACCCACTTCGTCAGATGCATGTTATTGGCAACCACTGCATATGATTTAATTCCTATACTCCTCTAGCTCTATAGGTGTTGGAAGAGTTTGCAAGGATGCAAGTGCAGAATTAGGTCTAAAAAGACTTGTGCAGTCAAGTCATGCTTCTGGGGCTGACTTCTCTTGAAAGCACAAAATCTTTTGGGAGTTGCAAGACAGAGCAATTTTCACCATCAGGTAAAATAAAGTGGTTAGTAAAATTGAGGGAAATGGAGAGGAGACTGATGAGATTGCATGAAAGCAGAACTAAGAAATTAATAGGAAGGTTGAAATAACTTGGAGTGTTCAAAAGAAAGGTCTACGTGGTATGGGGAGATTGTGGGCTATCAGTCTACCAGCCAAAGAGCCTGCAGTCATTTGAAAGCTATAAACTGGTTGGAAAGTTAATGGTTGGTGGAAAGTTAATGTTTCCTGACCTTGTTATATTATTTATTAATATGGCCATAATGCCTAAGAACTGTAGTCACGGACTAGGACCCCATTGTGCTAGGGCCTGTACAAACAACAGAGCGGGTTTTGGTGATGCAGTATTAACAATTTCACTGCTCACGACAAGCTGTTATGCTGTAAAACTTGTTGATATGTGTTTATAGGCAAAGTCCAAAAATTGTCTGTATATGCTATAATCTTCCAAATAAACAGTGGATAACTGTATGGGTGGCAGTGCAGTCCTATGAATGAGGCATACTACATTTATTGCCAAAAAAAGAGTCTTCCGCATACTCACTGGATTTTTTTCCAAGACATAATAATAGCTGAAGTGCTACAGTTCAAGTGTCCAAGCAGTTTGGACAGTGAGGCTCTTCACTTCCAAAGCACTCTTGGAGTGTGCTGCTGCCTATATCTTTACCCTCATCTCCTCCTACACACCCTCATGGTCCTTGTCCTCCATACAAGCTTTTCTCCTGGCTGTTCCCTTTGTCTCTTTTGCCCATGCCCAATTTATACCTTTTTTCACACTGCCCCCGTAAGAAGGGGCAACTCCAGCAGCTTTTTTGCCACCCCAAGCAGCGAAGAAAAAAAAAACCTGAATGAAGGGCCCACTGCCAAAGTGCCACTGAAGACAGAAGAGGAGTGATTGAGCTGCCGCCGAAGTGCCGTCAAAGGATCCACTGCTGAATTGCTGCCGCAGACCTGGACGTGCCACCCCAACAATGGACGGACTGCTGCCCCTTTCTATTGGCCACCCCAGGCACCTGCTTCCTTTGCTGGTGCCTGGAGCCGGCCCTGCCCCTAAGCTTGGAACAACTTCCCTATTAAAGTTTGACTTCCATCCTCCCTCTTTTCCTTCAGAAAAATCCTAAGGTCCAACTATTCCATGAAATATGTCATGCTATATTTCTTCTGTACGGGATTAGACTGTATTGTACCCATTCACACATTTAGATTGTAGGTGTTGCGGAGACAGAGACTTGTTGCTTGACAGAGCTTGTCTTTTGTACGATGCCAAATGGAACTGCAGCACTTTGGCCCCGATTCAGCGATGTACATAAGTACTTAGGTAAATTTGAAATCAAAGGGACTACTTAGAGTTCAAAGTTATGAATGTACTTGAGTACCTTGTTGAAACAGGTAGGAATCTGGAATCTATACAAGTAAGAAATAACAATAGAAATGTTCCATTATGCTCCAGCAAAATGAAAAACTGTTATGGAAATAATACACAATAGACAATGTTCTGTGGTATAATCATTTGCAGATCAAGTATTCTTAATCATTTCAGCTGTGCAAAAAGGTTAGAACACTAGGTAAAGGAAGAGTGAAAGAAAAAATAGACACTTCTTTACTGTGTATGTTCTGCAGAATACAATAAACTCCATTAATGTTTAGTATGTTTGTAGTAAATACATTAATACCCATTAAAATAAATATCCCTATGTCAGGGCTGTTGTATCCTTTCATAACTAGAGTCCACAAGATTACTGTCTGAAGCCTTTGACAAATTTGATTTGATAAAATGGTTTGCTTTTTAATAGAACAATTTGTCCAAGGATTTTCTTAAGTTTTAAGCATTTTCCTGCAGAGGCTGTGCCTACTTCTGTTTACACCAGGGTTTCTCAAACAGGTATCGCTGCATCTGTAGGGAAAGCCCCTAGAGGGCTGGGCCGGTGTGTTTACCTGTCCCGTCCGCAGGTCCAGCCGATTGAGGCTCCCACTGGCCGCGGATTGCTGCTCTGCGCCAATGGGAGCTGCTGGAAGTGGTGCTGGCCAAGGGACGTACTCGCTATGCTGCTACCACAATACAATATTAAATAATTAAATAATTTAAAACGAATTAGGCCCCACAACAGCCCTATGAGCTATGTAACAGCTTCTACCCCTGATTTACAGGTGGAACAACTGAATCACAGAGATTGAGGCCTATATTTCCAGAAGTATCCACCAAGGCTGGGTGCCCAGCTTTAGATACCTAGGTCTGATTTTCGTAAGTGTTGGGCACCCACAGCTCCAGTTGGAGTTGATGGCAGCTGTTGGTGCTTAGTGTTCCTGAAAATCAGACACTAGGTGTCTCAAACTGGATACTCAAAACTAGCAAACACTCGAAAATGAAGGCCCATGTCACACCGGTCAAAAGTTTGAACCATTTCTTACAGGACATCAACATGAGAGCCAGGAATACAACCAAAGTATTCTGACTCTCAGTTCTGTGTCTTAACCACAAGGCCATGCTTCCCTCATATCACTTGACTGAAAGGGTGAAACATCATGCCATTACTTCAAAGGTGAATAGCTATATTGAAAGCAATACCATGGGGTGAAGCAGCAGGTCTGTAACAGTAGTTCTTAACCAGGGTATGCGTATCCCTGAGGGTACACAAAGGTCTTCCACTGGGTACATCAGCTCATCTAGACATTTGCCTAGTTTTATAGCAGGATACATAAAAAGCACCAGTGAAGTCAGTACAAACTAAAATTTCATACAGACAGTGACTTGTTTATACTGCTCTGAATACTATATGCTGAAATGTAAGTACAATATTTATATTCCAATTTATTTATTTTATAATAACATGGTAAAAACAAGAACGTAAGCATTTTTTCAGTAACAATGTGCTGTGATATTTTTGTATTTTATGGTTGATTTTGTAAGTAAGTGAAACTTGGGGTACACAAGACAAATCGGACTCCTGAAAGGGGTACAGTAGTCTGGAAAGGTTGAGAGCCACTCCTCTATAACTCTTCACCTATTTCATGTCCATTCCCTTCAGTTTTGAAAACTGATGTGCATAAAGAAAGCACCCTATAGTCTTTGATTTCACTGAGCTGCATTTGTCAGAGAAACTCAGATTGTCTAAATGAAGTGAAAAGGAAGATTTTCTATTTACAGAAGGGAGCTTGAAAGTTAATGTTTCCTGCAATATTAATGTGGGTGATTAAGAAGACTGTTCTCTTCTTTTCTTTTAGCGGCATCAGTGCACAGAAATTGAAGTTATTTTGTCAGTTTTTAGAAGGAAGTGAATAAAACTTAAAATTAGAGACTCTTTGAGAACTCAAAGATTATAAAAGCAGGACTCTAATAAAATGTGTCTGCTTATTATGCAGGATTATCTCTGTCATACAATTGTTCGTGTGTTACAAGCTCAGACAGCAAGCAAGTATTCTTTCTCATCTTTAGCAAAAAGTATCTTATCCTTTTCACTTTGGTTTTCTATAGTAGCGTAATATACTTTCAGATAAAGCTATTTATTTTCAACAGTATCCCTGTATGGAGACTGGACAAAATTGCAAAACATTTTAAACAGGAAAACTGGTGCTAGATTAAAAAAGGAGGAAGGTTTATTGCTAAATTAGGAACTGGGAGGTCATGTGAAAGACAGTTTTCCTGAGGAAGAAGACTGGTAAATATGAAGCAAGAAGTTCTTCTAGAAATGCTATTGCAATATATCAGTATACAGTACATGTTATGTAAAATGCAACATTATTTCAGCTATCACCTTTTTCTGTATATGGAATGTCTCTATAACCAAATGATAAATACGTAGTGTTGAGATTATAGACTCTAGTCTGGGCATTGTGTGGGTGTTCTACACCAGTAGTGTATTTGGTATAGTTGCTTTCAAAGCCTACCAGCTATTTTAGGTCTGTTTGTTCTCTAGGGCACAGAGAGGAATATACAGGAATCTGAATCAAATGTTGTGCCTATGTTGTGTTCAGTGTAGATAATAATGATTCATTTTTAACCATATGAGATGAACGAAGCCAGGGTTATTATAAATGCCTTAATGTTTATTCATAAAGCATTTAGGGGAGGTACCTGAGGTATGACAGGCACTTATATCAATTCAGTTTCTGTGCTGCTCTAATTCTTTAACATTTCCCAAAATATAGTAGCCTTTTAAAAACACAGTGAAAACCAACACTTGTACATTTACTCCCAAATCTAACAGTCTAATGTCCTGTTAATTTTTATTCTACTTTTTGGACATTTTGAACTGTTATCGTGTCTGTTCTGAGATATACGTTTGGACTCTTTTTTGAATCATTCAAATTACCGGCTTTTAAAAGTCCATAAACCCATATTGAATTGCTGATATCCAGTCCCAAAGAGATTCCTCTTTAAAACAACAAAACAAACCTATTGCTTGTGTAGTGTATGTGAGAGATGCATCAATTCAGACAGTGACATTCAAAATGAAAGTTACTCGGTGGAAAAGGGAAGTCAACATGGATTCCAATACCTTTGCATACTTTGAAATATGGTCCTTAGTCCAATGCCTGAGTAACTGTGAGGCAGTTTCACTCATTAGTACAATATGAAAATTAGAGATGCATTATTCTACTTACTAAGGCATCGTCCCAGTCAAAAATGGGCACGTTCAGCATAAATAAATAACAATAGAAATGTATGAATTCTACTAAGGACTCAGTCCTGCACTTTTTACACATTGCAATTCCCTTCTTTAAGCACTATTAGTTATTATGTGTGGGGAACCACTGATTGATCTTGCCTGTGTATGGATAATCACATTTTTATTCTGGTTACATCATGGTTTAATTCCCTCCATATAGGTAGGTCCAAACTGTGTTAAGCAACTGAGTTTAAACACTGTAAGTTTCATAGTGTCAGCTGGCTCAAGGGGAATTTTGTATACAAAGGTCTGCAGAAATTTGACTTTTCTTTGTAATTAGTAATATTCTAGCAAATATACAACCGTCCCACCCAAGGGATGAAAGTAACTTAAGGGACTTACCAGTACACAGGGCAAGATATGTGTGTGTGTGTGGGAGGGCGGCTCAACCCGGCCCTTGGGCGGAAGGGGCGGGACTGGGGCCAGACTCCCCCAACCAGCTCTTCAGCATTGCCTGGTGGCCATTTAAAGGGCCCGGGGCTCCCAGCCACCACTGCCAGTGCTGCCCCAGGGCTCTGGCAGTGATTTAAAGGGCCAGGGCTGTGGTAGTGGCAGCCAGGAGCCATGGGCCCTTTAAGTCATCACCAGAGCCCCATGGGGGCAGCAGCGGCCGGGAGCCCTGGGGCTCCGGTAGTGATTTAAAGGGCCAGGGCTGTGGTAGTGGCAGCCAGGAGCCATGGGCCCTTTAAGTCATCACCAGAGCCCCATGGGGGCAGCAGCGGCCGGGAGCCCTGGGGCTCCGGTAGTGATTTAAAGGGCCAGGGCTGTGGTAGTGGCAGCCAGGAGCCATGGGCCCTTTAAGTCATCACCAGAGCCCCATGGGGGCAGCAGCGGCCGGGAGCCCTGGGGCTCCGGTAGTGATTTAAAGGGCCAGGGACTCCAGCCACTGCCAGGAGCCCCAGGCCCTTTTAAATTGCTGGGCCCCAGGGAAGCTGCCCCCTTTGGCCCCCCGTATCAGCAGCCCTGCTGGCACGCTTGGCTGTGTACCGGCTCTTACCAGTACGCTGTACCGTACCTAGGGTGACCAGATATCCTGATTTTATAGGGACAGTTCTGATATTTGAGGCTTTTTCTTATATAGAAGCCTGTTACCTCCCACTCTCGTCTCGATTTTTCACACTTGCTGTCTGGTCACTCTAACCATACTGTGCTGGCTTACTTTCACCTCTGGTCCCACCCCAAAACATATACTTGCCTCTACATTGCCTATATGTAGATAAGACTGAGTTCACAGATCAAATCCAGTACCTTAATGCAAATTTAGGGACAGTGACATTTTGAAAAATCTTTCCATCAATTTGAACAGGAGCTGAAATCTGGCTTTTCTTACACTTAGTATGCCCAGCTCATATACACAATGCATTAGTCTTCATGTATAACAAATAATTGCAGCAAAATTATGTTTCTTAATTATTTTAGAATACATAGATGTGAGTATAAGTGTCACGAGCTGGGGGAAAAAAGACTTTTAGATGTAAGAATGCTTAACAAACTAAAAAAAAAGAAGAGGAATTTTTTTCTTTCTTGCAATTTTTTTTTAAAAAAAGCTTGTCTTCAGCCTCTAGTTACCTGATCTGTACCTTCCCTCTTTTCCACCCTCCTCTAGTAGCCCTCTTTCTCCTCTGGTTCTTTTTTCAGCCTCTAGTGCTAAGTTTTAAAAACTAAACAACTGAGCTGATTCAGATTAAAATCCAGTTATTTAAAACATACATAAATTAAAAATTAATTATTTCTGTTGGAAAAAATCTATTTTTTTGCTGTGACAGAGATCTTTAAATCATTCTTGGATTAAGAAAATATATCATGTGGGGATGGGCTTGGCCTTGGTTTCCACTGTTGATTCCTGTCCTCACAGTGCAGGTTTATATGTGCTCATACTGCGTGTGTTTGAGTGTGAGATGAGGAGCTGGGGTATGAGAGAAATAGTTTCTGTAGAACCTAACAGAATAGTCAGTAAGTCCAACAGTTCTGTTTGCTATTCTATTTCAGAATACATTCATCTTCCTTTTGTCTCATCTCTTAGTTTTCCGCTATAGTCAAACAAGTCCTGAACTAGGTAGGGAGTGTAGTTTTAATTTTTAGAGTAGAGAACTGGAAGCCAACAATCTTGGTTTCTGTACCTGACTCCACCAACAACACACAATATGACCTTGGACGATCATATAACCTCTCTGTGCCTCAGTTTACTCCTTTGTAAAATGGATATAACAACACAGGTGGCTTTAAAGCACTCAGATTCTCAGATGAAAGGTGCTATATGAGTGCAAAGTATAATTATTATACTTGATCTGTATTCTTTTGATCTTGAGCTGTATTCTTTTACTAACATGCTTTAAAAACAAATATTTATTGGTTTTGAATTGTTTGCATGGAATAAAGTCAATTCACTGAGTGTATAGTAGGTAATTACACTAATATGGGCATTGATGTGTCATTTTATTTGAGAATGTTAATTTATTTAAATAGCCTTGCTGATAGTTACTAGATTATTACCAATGTCTAGTTGTTTTTCTATTTTATATAGTACATCTGGAATCATCCTCTTAATGATAGGATGAATTAGATGTGTGGGGGATGGGGTGGGGGTGGATTCTCATTGCTTCCCTTTGGCTTTAGAAAAGCTAATGATAATAATAGGCTGCAATGCCATTGTTGGTAGGTCCTAATTAGCTAGAAAGAAATGACCCAGATAATATTACAAAGCAATTATTTCAACAAATTGCCCTTGGAATCAGTGCTTTATGCATTCTTAGCATGTTGCATTGTTCACTGTTTGCCAGCCTCATCAGGAGGTGTTTATACCTAGTACTTTGGTCAGTAGGTCACAGTCAGTGTCTCCATCTCTATCTGAAATCTTACAGTCCTGGTGAGATGTCAGTAGATAACACTTCGTAATTTGAACATATCATTTCATTGGATCAAAAATTGCGTTGCTTCCAGATGGAATAACCAGTACATAGGAAATAAAAATAGGTGATTGTAGCAGGAAACTCTGTGTTCCAAAGACATAATCATTCAGAAAATGTTGAGTTATAAACTGTGCTTGTACTTTAACGCGGATTTTAGCATGTGATTGAGCTTTTCCTGTAGCTGAACATTCATAAGTCTTAAATAGAAAGGCACTATTAACTAATAAGATCAGCTCACTCTAGGATAATGAACTTCTTTCAATAAGTTTACTGTTTTATAGGCCGGTGGGGGACAGTCGTTATGCTTGTCCTCACTTGGCATATACTATAAAGCGTGTCCATGCAAATATTTTAAGACACAAGCCTGTTGTGTTAATTTTGATGGACTAAGTAGGCCCACGGAGTTAGTCTTCTGAAATCAAGGCCACATAATGTGACAAAGCAGATTTGTCTTTCTGGCTAACATTTTCTTTGGAAATTTGCCTGAATAGGTATCTTCCTATTTTGAGGCAGCCTAACCAGACTATGCGGCTGGTGGGTGGTGCTCAGGGAGATGGAGAGGAGTGAGTGGCAGGCACATGGTGGCGCCTTGGAGAGGGGATAGACAGGGGGCAGGAAGAGGCAGAGTGAGGGTGGGCCCTTGGGGAGGGGATGGAGCAAGGGCAGGGTCTCGGGGGAAGAGACGGAGCAGAAGTTAAGTGGGGGTGGAGCAGTCTCTTGAGGGGGAAAAAAGTGCCTGTGGGCCTACCACATAGAAACAAAGTAGAGATTGTGTGTGAGTAATTTTAGTAAGCTTTTCCATCTTCACCTTTCCACCTAGTTGTCTTGACTAGGATAGGCCAAATATTAACCCCATACAACTATAAAAAAGCACATATTTGTTAAAAGTTAATCCAGCTGTGATTTAGATTAATTAATAGCATGGAAACTCAGGGTGAATAGCCAAATGAAAACTTCTACCTGGATGTTACCTAGCATGTATCTTGTCTCTGGCTTATCCAGAAGTCTATAAACTTGTAGGAAAAGATGCCCAAGCAGAAGTAACTGGATGTCTATAAGGCTCATTGGCTCAAGGAATATTGTCAGACAGAGAGGTCACTAAAAAGGTTGAAATCTATAGCGTTCCACCAGAAGAGAAAGGGCAGGAATACATTGTGATGCATGCCACAGTTCTTTATGAAGGCATTTCTTCCTAGCTGCCTAATACAGTCTGTGGTACCTAGCATTACTGCATGGGGACTCAGTCTAAAATAAACAGTCATAGAATGGACTGATGACTACGTGACAAAGTCTAAATAAAGCCCACTGGAGTCTAAATAACGATTCTGCCAGTACACTGACCAGACAAATCTTCTGTCCTGTACTTCTCTCCTGCCTGGTAAGAAATCAGAAATCATTGATATGAATCTAGCTGAGCCCGTGACAAACAGAATTCCAAGTCTATGAAGAGACTGATAACCACCAGAGTCTATCAGTATTGGACATTTACAAATGTTTATGATTTAAAGTCAGTGGGAGATGTATGAAATGAAAAGGTCAGAGAAAGACCATATCCTTTGCTGGCTTTGCCTTTCAGACTTCAGGATCAAAAGGGGGAAAGGAGGAATATGTCACTTTACAGGTAATTAAGGAATGATCAGAATGTAAGGACCAGTTGGTCACTCTAATGGCTTTGAGGATGATAGGTTAAGTGCATCTGATATAATTCTGGATAAGCTTCCATATGTGGCATGGGAGAGACTTGCCTTAATGCTAGTTAGAGTGATAGGGAAGAGGTGCAGCTGTGCTGCTGCAGTGTTATAAGTGTAGACAAGACCTCATTGTAAGCTCGAAAGCGTCTCTCTCTCACCAACAGAGGTTGGTCCAGTAAAAGATATCACCTCATCCACTTCGTCTCTCTAATGTCTTGGACCAACATGGCTGCAGCATCACTGCATACAAGTATTTTTTTTTTGCTAGTGATGTATTTGTACAGTAAGGCTAGAAAAATTCCTTCTCTGAACTACCTGTTACTTTGCTCTAAAAGTTCACCAACTTCTCTATGAAGAAATATATTTTCTCTTCCTCACATATGTGAGATTTGTATTATCATTTGAGTGTATTAAACAATGCTATTGACTTCAGTTCAACTCTTTCAAGTCTTTGTGCACACACGCAAAACTGCATAAATGAATCAAAGGTGAGTCCTGGGCTTACTGCAATCAGGTGAAGCATTGAGTTTGTGGAGAAAAAAATCTCCACCCACACAATTTTGGTGCAAGGCCTGTGGAACTGGCCAAACCAAGTTACCGCTGCCCAGATAATTTGCTGAGTGGCTGAAACTATCTCCCACTAATATACAAGTATGTCAGAGAGAGACAGAGAGACAGAGTGTATATTTTTATCTGGTAAGAGCAATACAGTAGGAGAGAACTCAAATAAGGAAATGACTGATTATTACCACTAGATGGCAATTAAAACACATCAGATAAAGCTAGCTGGTAAAAGAGCCCAAACCTCTTTTAAATCATGCAGTTTTCTTCAAAGAACTTAAAAACTGGCCTTTTGGAGTGCAGCTTTCGCTTATCTATGTTTTCCTTAGAGCAAAACATACAATTTCCTATGACAGGAAAAAATATTGTTACAACTAAGCTGAATTGTGGCCTGCACGCTTGGATTCAGGCATGTCGTGGTAATTTTGAATTGGGAAAGGGCTGCATTTGCTTTCTTGCAGAATTGCGTCTGTGGAAGCCTCCTCCCTCTTTGGGCAGGAGGAGTAATAGGGTCAGCAGCAAGTAGGAGAGTTCTTGGCAGGGTGGCATATTGGAGTTAGCAGCCAGGAAGTGAGAAAGGGCCCCAAGCATGCAGGCATGTAGGGTCTGATCCAAAGCCCATTCGCATTGATGGGAATCTGTCAGTTTTGTGCATTTTTCTTGCTTCCAGGTAAATCTACCAGAACAGATTGTCCTTTTAGGTACATTACTTTACATATCTTACACTGTCTAGTGCAATTAGTAGTATTCTATGCTTGCATATGTGTGTTTATATTATTCACAGTGAAGATCTGCTCTAGATTATACATAGTGCGTAGTGAAATACAGAAAGGCTGTGTGATGCAACTGAATTGAAATTTCTCCACTTTGTGTTTTTAAACAATGTATTCTTCATGTGTATGCTATGGAGTGTACTTACTTTTGAACAGAGTAAAGAGGGGGCACATTTTGTGCTGATTTATACCCCATGCAGTTCCATTAGAGACCTAATTAAGTGCAGAATATCATCCATTGTGCTCTTCTACTGCATACACAGGTCCCTTAACCACAGCAAATTTTGGACTTGTGAGATTTACAGCTAGCAAAATTCAGCTAAAACGGAGTTAATTCTTTTTCTTTTCTTAAAATTGCTGTAGTATAAGCTACCATCTTCTCAGAGATTGACTAGTATAAAACACATACCAGTCAAATACAGGCTCATTCCACTCAGGCAGAAATTCCCTATAGTTTCAAAAAGAATTTTGAGGTCCTTTGTGAGGACCACTGCGTTGAAATCATTGGGAGTGTCTATGTAAGGAAAACATTAGTCCCTATAAAGTCTCTATACAAGATTACTGGAAACAGCGCCTCTGATTACACCATTACTTTATGCTTATTTGAGCAGCTTTAAAAAGATAAGGAAGTCCGAGTTTCAGTCTGTGTCTGGTGCCACTGACAAATTGAAACTCCCTTTTGCAGAGGTACCTGCTAGAACCACTGTAAAGTAGCAGTTAGCATTAAAGAGCTTTGTAAAAAACAGATCTGATACTTTTGTCTTAAATAACAATTTTTTAAAATTGCAAAATGGCCAGGTAAAATTAATGAACAGGTAATTTAATGCTGTAAAGTGACCATTACATATTACATACAGACTAGCTTTTTTCATAATGTTTTTTAGTTTGAACTAACATCCTGTTCTATCCTATCCCTAAAAGGCTTGATTTACATTTGCAGGACAGTCAGCTGCAGCTCTGAAGGAGCAATTAAATTCCTTTTGGTATTGGGTGGCATAACTGTCAGGGTCTGGTTTCTTTTTTAATTTGCCTAGACCCACCTCCTTCTAGCCAATCTCTTAATATGTTCCAGAGACAGGCACTTTTATTCTAGGATTGGGGTTCCTCCCATTTCACTTTTCTCTCTCATCCCATTATTGAAACTCCTGCTGTGCCATCTTTTTTTCAGTATGAAAGATTTGATTTGTCAACGTATTTGATTTGATTAGTTTGTAATGGGTATGTAAGACCCCTGTTGATGAGTTAAGGACGAGCTGTGGGTTTGTGTCCTTGGACCAGTTTTTTATGGGGTATCTATAGTTAGGCAATTAAATCCATATGGATGCACTTATATACATATTGTTTGATTTTTGGGGGTGTGAGCACCCACTGAATACAGTAATAGTTATGGTTGTTCACCACACTTTTATTCAGATGCTGTAATACAGATTTCAGGTCTCTAACTTCAGGCACCCAAGTTTGAAAAGTTTGGCCAAAAGAGACTGTTAATGGGGGCAAAATGATAGCAAAGAAAACATGCCTAATGCTAAAATGGTTTTACATTGTAGGTAAAAGGCAGGGAAATCTTTGCTTCCAGATTTTCAGATTGTTCCTTATGTACATAGGCTATACTAGTAAATTGCTTCAACTGTAGTAGAATGTGCCCTGGTCTCAGAATAGCCTGCAATTAGCTTGTTTGTGAGAGTGGTGATTTTTGCTAGGCCTTGGTTAGCCTGGTAGGACAATGGTATATCCCAGAATACAGCTGCAGAGTTGTCCAACTTATCTAAGATGTCACATGAAAATATACATATATATGACTGCCAGTACATCTAAAGAAGCATACATTTGATTGCCCCATTATAGCATGTTCATGTTGCTCCAGCAGCGCTTAAGAATAAATCATAAAAGAATTTCTGGGCAAGTATGACCTGATTAAAATGCTGGGATACAGAAATGAAGTGTGCAAATAACTTAGTACATGTTTTCTTTAACCTGAATGAGGTGCTACAAATAAAATGGGAAAGATTTCATTTTGCTGGCAAAGGGAGACTTGACTAAAGTGAAGGCCTTGAAGAACAGCATGAGAAAAGCTAGAGGACGCTTGGTCAGTGATAGACAGTATGCTGACTCAGGCCTTGGCTCGCTGGGTGATTTTGCTGCATTTGTTGGGAATCACTTCATTGCTATCGATGGAACTGAGGTGGAAAAATTTAGGACGGCATTCTGGCTCTTCACTAGACTTTGAGTTCTGGCTCTGTTCTGCATTAGAGTGTCCCCTCTCACAAGTGATCATGATACCAGATTGCTGGTGGACGCCTACCCTGTCTCCTCACACAGACAACCCACAGTTCCCCCTTCTTCAGCAATTCCAGTTTAATGACTGATTGAAGGAATGTGGTCCAGTGAATGAGTTATGGAAATGGGAGTATTAAAAGATCTGAGCTTGACTGCAAGCTCTGCCACTGATTTGCTGTGTGTCTGTTTCCTCATCTGTAAAATAAAGCTGATTATTCCTTACCACTTCTTTGAAGCCCTTTGAGATCTGTGGCTAAAAAGATGCTATATAACTGTTTGACAGTTCTTCAGAATTCAGGACACCCAGACTGTCCAACAGATCTGAAGCTCACTTGGGGTGAGAAATAGGGTTTCTGAAGAAGCAATGTCATAACAGTATAGCAGAGCTATAACATTTCAATGCTGAAATAATAGTGTGAGAAGCTGGCTTAACTGTGAGAATTTCCATGGGTTATCAGACATCCGAAAACAAATGAAATTACCATTAAAATGAATGAACACTGGATACATTTTGTTGTGCAGCTGATACTTAACTTGAACTGTACGTGTTTTTGCTCAGTGGTAGTAAGGGACAGTATCCTCAGCCAGGAGTTGGTCAGAAAATTTCCTCTCTGATCACTTTGTATTGTACTGGAAGCTGAATCCATTTATAAAGCATACTTTATGTAAAGTTCAGGAGAATGGAAGTGCCAGCCTGATTCAGTGCATTGCAATGTTCATTTTGCAATACGGGTTTCAATAAATGTCTGCTTCTAGTGAAGTTATTCTGTTTAACAAAAAAAAACTCTCAAACAATGATTTTACTGTAAATGGGTTCCACTTTAATTTAAAATAGAACAGCATGAAGATGTGAACGACTAACCTCATCTTCTGCTTATTTAACCACAAATATATGAGTTGTTTTTGTTGACTGTCAGCTGTTTGTTGCGCTTGCTGACATGGGCTATCCCAAATGTCCACACATTCTAGACATGTTTGTAGTGTTTGGTTAGTTTAACTTTAAATCATTTATGTTTAAGGAAAGCCTCAAGGCAGCCAGTAAATAAACACAAGCAGCATGAGCTCTTATCATTATACAAATATTTAAAACCCAGACAAGAATGTGTCAAAACTAAGGGTTCATTCATGAGTGTTTGGAGATGAACAATTTTAAAAAATGTAGCGTGAGCACCTCTCCCATTCAGCCTTGTTGTGCTGCATATACTCCTTTTTTGTTGTCTTCCTTCCATAAGGAAGGTCTATTTAATGAGAAAAAGGGAAAAAAAGACATTTATCTTTACTTGGAAGCAAAAGAAGATGGTAAGTCCATGGATTTCCATTTACTATTAACCGTCGAAAGAAACTAGACCCTGTTTAGTATCCAGGGCTGCCCAGAGGATTCAGGGGGCCTGGAGCAACGCGGGGGAGCTGCTGCGCTTGTACTCACCCGGCAGTGGTCTGAGTCTTTGGCGGCACTGAAGGGCCCCACCCCGTTGCCGAAATGCCGCCGAAGACCCAGACCGCCGCCGGGCCATGGCTTGTGGGGCCCCTGCGGGGTCTGGGGCCTGAGGCAAATTGCCCCACTTGCCCCCACCCCCCTCTGGGAAGCCTGGTTGTTATCTTGAGACTATGTATTTAATGGCTACTCTAGCAATTTTCAAAAAATCTTCTACTAGGTCATTACCATTCATTTTCCTGCACCGGTGATAGCAACAGTGCGAGAGCTAGAGGAGACACAAAACCACCTGAACCCTAGATGATGATGAGAAACTGATGCCTGAGCCCAGTCTACACTAACACTATCAGCGGTGGAGCTGAACTGCTGGTAGTGAAACTGTAGATAATTGCTAGAGTAGGCACAGCCTGTTGTGCTCTTTGACAGCCTCTGTACCTTTGAAGGATCATATCAAATCAGTCTATAAGTCCTGATATTAGTGAAGTAGCTCTTGAAAAACACTATAATATTAGCACTCTTCACTACCTCCTGATCAGTACTCCCTTCCTCTTTCCATTAAGCATCTCTGTCACATCTGGCATGGCACAAGCCTCTAGGCATGAAGGACCAAGTGGTAACATTGGATAGCATTCGCCTTCCAACCCAGACTAATGAATCCCAGCTGATCTCACTTACTATTATAGCTGTTTCTCTTTTGTCCACAGTATGGTATAAAGGAGAATCTGCACATTCAGTCCGGCTGTATTTCTCGAAGAGTCCCTCAGTTCTCTGCTTGTCACTTATTTGGGATCCTACTTGCCGCAAATTTAGCAAACCCCTTATCCCTGCCAGCTGTGACACTGACAATGGAAGCATCAAGCTCCTTTTCACTTATTCACCAGTGGCAATGCCACTGAATATATTGTGATAGCCTCTTCACTCATTTTACTGCTCTCTTAGTCCTTTGACATAGTTCAGTCTTTTCCACTAAGTTCACAAACTACTGGCAGCAACCAGAATCTTTATCATAACTGGGTCTCCATAATGTAGCTGAAATTTACTGTTATTTCTTCTTGGCATCCAGCAGTAGTAACTTCAGAAAAGGAAGTGTGTCAGCAAATTGGTTTCTACCTTTGGAGAGTTAGCTAGTTTTAAAGGCGATACTACCTGAGTGTTATTAAAGCATTTTTCATATTTTTAAAATACCCGTGTTCCCCTTTCATGATAAATTCCTGGAAGTTTGATTGAATTTTCCAGGGAGGAAACACATTTTTAAAAAGTAGTGGGTAATGAGTACATAAAAAAAAATGAATGTTTCTGCATCTGGATTACTTATGCGAATCTGGTGCTACCATAGCAAATCAGGTAACTGTACATACCAGGGAGTACTTGTCATGCAAATAGCCCTTTGCTTTTGCAAATATCCTATTTTGCCTAGCTCAGTGCATTTTTTGCATGCACAAGACAATCTCCATTGTTTGAAAGTTTTCCCAAAGTTTTGTTCTGTAAGTTTTAAAAGTTTTTTTTTTAATATTTTTTGTAGACTGTAGAAGAATGAAAAGAACCTTGCCAGATGCAGAATCTGCCTGTGGCCTGTGCCCATAGTGTACAGACCTGATGGGAGACCCTCAGCTGGTGTAAATTGTCATAGCTCCATTGACTTCACTGTCTCCCAGAAGCTCAGCTTGTCTGTCTCTCCTTCACCCTAGCCCCTGACTCCTTTCTTACCTGTACTATCTCCTGCAGACTTTTTCCCACTAGATATACAACCTGGACTGTCCCATCAGCTGCACAGCTCATTTGCAAAGTGATCTCTGATTTTGAAAAAGAGAAAGTCATGGCAAATTTACAATTGCAATGTTAAGGAAAAAGGGGGAACAAATCTGGCTTTCCGTGACTTCTGTGACAGTGTGACTCATGTAAGGTCTTATTTACAAATTGCTAGTGATAAAATCACAACGAGAAGAATCGTAAGAGGTCAAATGACTGATATTTTTAGAAACATTAATTAGTTAGTATCTGATCTGGCAAATTCTTACTCATATATGATCAATCCTCACTCATGCCAGTAGTACCATTGATTTCAATAGTATGTCTTATGTGAGTAGGCATTAAGGAAGAAATTCATTCCAGTGCAGAGGAGTTGTACTTAAGTCTGACGTAAGTCCTGTTTGGAGAGATGAAATGGGACTTCAGTAGTGCATAGGAATTGTCTGTACAGGAGGAGTAAGGGTTGGAGGAACTGGGCCCATCATGTTAAGTGCTATTTTTTATATTATTATTGCTTTGTGAATTTCCAGCAGAGAGAGACTGGAGCTGCAAAGTTCACATCCAAACTTCCTTTAAGTTATAGGATGTCAGATCTAGGGTTTTGATTTGGGTCTGTTTCAAATGTCCAATTATTGACAGCCATACTCAGTATTCTGTTTGCAGGCTACACTGCAAGCTGTCAGAAGAATTTGTATGATGGTCCTTTCATGAGCAGTCTAAAGAGATAAAGTTTTCAATACTAAAAAGAACAGTCTCACTCTTTATAGGTAAGATATGTTATTTACACTATGGGGATTCATGTCAGTACATTTTAAAGGAGGTTGTTTGGCTGAACTTATTATTTAGCCGCCAAGAATGGAAGTGAGAGAGAAGAGCCGGTGAGAATTATTGGACTCTGTGCTTCAAACTTACATCACATAAACATTTATAACATGACTTTTATTTTCAGTTGACCACTTAGGCAGTGTTTTCTTTGCTGCTTTTTAGCTGGCAGATGCTGTTTGGGGCCACTTCTTGGCCTCCCTGTGTGGCCAAGAGACCCAGAGAATGCAACTCTTAACTGCATTATATCTGGAAAACATGCACAAAGAGTGCTCATTGCAGCCTTGTCCCAGTAACAGCCAGCTACACGATTGTAAAGGTATCCTTCTGTCCCTGCTATCACTGCTTACTCACACTGACCAATGGTCCCACCCTGCTTGCTCAGCATGTAGTGATGAAACAATAATCATGCACAGGAGAGGCTGATCTTTCCACTTCTACTCAGTCTCACAGGAAAGATGAGGCCTAGTGGCAGAAAGATGTACTTTAAAATTTTGTCTTCATTTATCAAAAAGGATCTCAGTTTTAAGTATAAAAATTTCCTCTGAAGAATGATCATGCATATTTTCTTAGCCACAGTCCCTTCTGTTAACTTGGGATGGGAAGCGAAGTCTCTGTGTAAAAACCCCAGCTTCCTGATGGACATAGGGTCATACCAATTGCTTTGCTTCTACAGTATGAGGGAGCATTGGAGAAAGTCTTTTAAACTGAAGAATCAAACTCTTCCTAAATCAGACAAGTTATTTACTGGTTTTTAATGCACATTTTAACAAGAAAAGCAACTTGAATTGGGAAGGAGGAGAAGAAGAATGTGAGGTCTTTGTACTGTTTGCAGATTGCTGATAATGCTAGTTATCTGACCTACCACACTGAGTGAGTTCCATGTGCTTTTCTCAACATATTCTGTGATTCATAGATATGCAGCTTTTTAGGCTGTAGTTATAGCTTACAATATGTGTTTTTTTCCCCAGAAACCTCTAGTTAATGCTCCTCACTGACCCTTTTATAATCTATAGTTTTTGCTCACACTCCATAAGTAAGGGAGTCTTCACTGAAAGTACCTATCAAAAACGAAATCCGGGAGAATTTCCAAGATAAGGCATGCATAGTAGAGAAATCTGGCAGTTTTTCATCTGGCACAAATTTTTTATTTTAAGTTGGCTTGGTCTTTGGACTGTAATAAACAGTGATCTGCATCTAACAAATCACTTTTAATACCTTTGACCCTGACAATGTGCATCTACTTTGGCTTTATAGAAAAATCCCTAACTGAAAAGACAGGGGTCACACACTGATGTAATACTTCCTGACTGTTCTTCCCTGTATAGTATTTCTATTGAAACATGAAAGACAAGACCTATGTTTAAAACAAACATCTAGCGCCTTCAATTGCGCCATATATTTTACATTTTGTATAGGACAGTCTTTACGTTCAGATCCACACTATTTAATTTAAGTGGGCAGATAGGCCTCTGTTTCTCTGAACCTTTAACAATTTAAGCGATATAGTGTCACAAAACTCAGATTGCATTTAAATAGAGGTTGCATGCTACTCTCAAGGACTCATTTTAATTATAAAGAAAAAGGGTTGTGTGTGTGTGTGTAATAAATAAATAATAAAATCTCTTATTCTTACCTGCTGTCTTTCTCTTTAGGAGAAAGGTGGTATGTTGGGAAGGTGATGACAGTGATCAGGGCCTTGTAAAGTAACAGTGAAATGCTGAGGCCTGCAAAGAGCTTGATTAAAGAGCTCTAGAAGATTACCTGCTTCACAAGCCCAAGTTATAGTGTTTGTTTCTCTCACTTCCAAAGGTTTGCACAGAGAACATTTCAGAGCAATCAGGCTGTGATGTTGGTTTGGAGTTTTAATCTTGTTCTAGCTGCAGTAAGATCACCTCATTTATATTTTAAGTACAAAGCCAGTTCAGTTAAGCATGTGAATTCTCTCAAGATCATTTAAATTCCTTTTCACAAGTTAAAACTAGTCTCTTGTGGGGTTTTAAGTTTTATATATATATGTTTGTTTCCCTTTATACTTGCCTATAAATCAACTTATTCCAGAATTTGAGTTACCTAATCAATATTGGCCAGACAGCTTGAAGCTCTAGTTTATTATAATCACTGGGTTTGTAAAGAAATCTAGCTATTGCTGTGATTATTTGTATTACAAAAAGAACTAGATTAATCTATTTTAAAAAGAAATGGATTCTGGTATGTGAAATGTTTTCTTTAGCAGACTTGCACTTTCATATACATTAAACCCACAATTTCTCCTAATACCTAGCACTTGTAGTGACTTTCAGCACTCTGTGAAATTAAGCTTATTAGCTTCTATTGTTGTTGTCACCATGCAGAACATCTGTTGCTCAGTGACAGTTCTTTAAGTCCAATATTTTGGCTTCTCTAGCTTTTTTAAAATGAGACATTGATCCCACTGAGGATTTTGCTTTTTCATTTCAGAAGTTTGGGAGACTTAGCATCATTTCTGTCTAAAGTTTAAAGTACAATATGCTATTAGGTTATATGTGGGATATGGGCTAAGTCCTGCTTCCATTACTCATACAAACAATACCTATTGAAACTAAAAACACTGCTCATGTCAATAAGGTGAGCAGGATTTGGCCCAAAGTTTATAACTTGTATGTGAATTTACAGTGATATATTTATATTACGATTATTAAAAATCATCATATTAAAATACACAGGCATCTGGTCATTTTGGGTACTTTCAGGTTAATCATACACAGAAAATAAATTAGACTTATAGCTGTTGAGGTAAAGTCAGTGAAACATTTTGCTATGTAAAAATTAGCCTCTTTTGAACACTTAGCAAAAAATGTGCCAGATGTTCAGACTAAAATAACAGTTATCCAATTTTCTCGTGTAAAGTTAATCTCTTCTTAAATTTCAACCATGCTGTGTTATGTGAGGTTATGGCGGGAGTGCAACAGGAAGGGATGTGGCATGCCATATTGTCAGCAATACAATGGAATGGTTTATATTTGAATGTGGAAACACATTTTCAGTTCTGTTGCCAGGACGATAGATACATTTTATATACAATGGTAAAATCTGCCAGATTTCACAAGCAGTGATGTTCAAGAACAAATTAATATTGGCTAGGGCCAATGCCATGTCTTTCCTAAAAATACTGCCTATGTATTAATTTATACTTTGGTGAAGTGCTCTGAGGTCCTGCAGTGAAAGGCAGCAGAGTACAAAGTTGTTATGATAAATTAGTTAGTGCTTGCGCAGCACTTGGAACATGTAAAGTATAGAAGAGAGATGCAGAATATTATTTATTATGAGCTGCTTTTGCCCCTGGCCTTCCTTACTCGATCCCCTCCCAATTATTTGTGCTTGCATATATATACCTGCCCCTGGAAATTTCCACTACATGCATCTGACGAAGTGGGTATTCACCCACGAAAGCTCATGCTCCAAACGTCTGTTAGTCTATAAGGTGCCACAGGATTCTTTGCTGCTTTCCCAATTATTTGCTGCCCTTACTAGTCACAGAAATTCAGAGATTTTATGGCCAGAAGGGACCATTGTGCTCATCTGATTTGGTCTGCATGGCAAAGGCCATAGCCTTGCACCAAATGATCTCTGCATAACTTTTAGATAAGCTGGAGCATATCTTTAAAAAAAAGACATCCAGTCTTGATTTAAAGACTTCAAGTGACAGCAAGTCTACCACATCCCTAGGTAATTTGTTCCAGTAGCTAATTAGATACACTTAAAATTTTGCTCCTAAGTTTTGTCTGAATTTGTCTAACATTGGCTTTCTGCCACTGGATCTTATTATGCTGTTGTCTGCTAAATTAAAGAGACCTTTACTATCGGAAATCTTCTCCTACATAGGTACTTACTGACTGTGTTCAAGTCACCTCTTAGTCTTCTCTTGGATAAACTAAATATATGGAGCCTCTTTAGTCTCTGATTGCAAGGCAGGTTTTTCAGACCTCAAATCATTTTGGTGTAGGTCTTTTCTGAACCTCCTCCAATTTTTAAAGCATGGACACCAGAACTGGACACACTATTCAGATAATGGTCTCACTAATGCTGTGTATAGTGGTAATGTCACCTCTCTACTCCAGTTCACTGTGCTGATGTTTGGCGAGAACGGTAGTTGGCTTGGGGACAGGGCATGTGTGAGTGCTGGGACAGAGACAGAGCCAATGTAGTGGGGAGTGCTCCTCCTCCAGAAGAACTGTTGGAGTTATGGGGGATGGGTTGAGAGAGGCCATGGTATTATTAAAAAACTCAGTGTGAAATATTAAAGCTAGAAATATTTGACTTAGATTCATTCATCATTTAATGCAGTTATCAGATTTAAATAAAGGAGGCAAATTCTGCTACTGGTCTCAATGGCCCCCCAAATGAGAACAACTGGGTAATGCAAAAATGTCAGCTCATTCCTACTAGGCGCAGGAATAATATATATTGTGTGTGTGAGATTAGGTCCTGTTGCTGAGAATAGGGGGTGTATGAGCTGACCTACCAACCACGCCCCCAACCCCTGTCCATATTCCCCATTGGCCTGCAGTTTTTCTGGCATGCACATAGGCCAAACCATCACACAGAATTTGGCTTGGAGTTTTCAAGCTATAAAATGACTGATATTATAAAATGATTCTTCCACTCTCCTTTGAAACTGTGCTGTTATTTGTGAATGGGCAGCTGCTTCTCTCTCTCTCTTGCTTGTTTCTACAGTTCGAACTATGAAAGAGGATACTTGTGCTGCTCTGCAAAACAATAACTGATGATATTATGAAACAGTAAATGTTTTTTTGAAATGACAGTTTTGTTTTCGAATTTTGTCTAAAACAAATGAACGTATGTACAGTAACTTTTCCTGTACTGTAGTGAGCATTTACTTTGAACATCTGTATTTGCCTGTCATGTTTTTTTGTAAAATGGTTTGTCACTGCTAACTTGAATCATTTGACTTCAACTGCTATTTACAGTTAAAAAAGAGAAATTTTAACACTGACATTTACTTAAAATGTCATTCAGAAACTAGATTTACTATAAAAATTGCCATTTTACTACATTTGACTGTATATCTGTTGCTGGTAATTTGACAATAATGTACAGTTTTTCTTTCATTGACTGAGATTAGTATGACCAGTTTGTTGAGGGTTTACTACAAATAAATGTTTTCAGTAAATGGAGATGAATGAATAGTTATTCCTAAATTCAGTCACTGAAATATTGTACTGTAGGTATACATTCAAATTAATAAAGTTAATTCAAATTTTAAAAACTGCTTTAATGATAAATAATTGATGTGGTTCATTGTGGGTGTAGCAAACTCTATCTCAGTGATAAACTAGATTCAGGCTTTTTTTTTGTTTTGCTTCAATATGGATAGTTGAAGTTGGTAATAATCATAAGCAACTAAACTAGAGCTGGCTGAAAAATGAAAACTAGTTTAATGAAAAATTTAGAAATGTAGTTTTTTTTCTTCTGAAGTACTTCAAATTAACCTACTGTGCATTTTTTAAAAAATCATGACTTTTTAGAAATGTTTATTGAAAACATCAAAAATATGATGTTTTTGATACATATGTTGAAAAGTATTAAAATTGCTATTTGCTGTGAAAAATCTTAATAATTTGTTGTGAAAACAGTTTATTGAAAAAGGCTGTTTTTCAGTGAAAAAGCTTTGCTTAAAAAATTCCAATAATAAATGAAAGAACTGCTCACTTTGCTAATGAACTGTACTAAAGACACACCTTTTACGTCTAGTGCACTTTTTTTTGTGCTTAGGTTGGCTGATAATTTCGTTTTTAGCTGGCAAGACATTTGAATTATACCAATAAATCT
The DNA here is from genome assembly GCF_003597395.2 of Chelonoidis abingdonii. NCBI lineage: Eukaryota > Metazoa > Chordata > Testudines > Testudinidae > Chelonoidis > Chelonoidis abingdonii. Next base: position 23,490,006 of record NC_133787.1, read on the forward strand.
TAACAGGTTAAAACATATGTTTCTCAGTCTGCTTGAACTCAACTCTGGTATACAAAAACCAACTAATTCTATTCTGCTGAACAATTATTCTGTTCTAACTGCAAACTCATCTGGTTCACAAAAATGCATGTTAAAGGAAATACATGAGGATTTTAGCAGCAATGTTAACTTGCGCACATTATTTATGTGATGGTATATGTTTGTTAACCTAAACAATAATATATTCAGTCACACATTTCACCATAAAGCCAGTAGATAATATTATTTATGTGTGGGTGTGACCTAGATAACAATTACAAAGTACATTAGAGTTCTGTATCCAGAAGGAAAAAAAAAAGACTGTAGTATCACTGTAAGTGATAATTATCTTGTGAGTATCTCACACTATAGCTATAGCAACCATTGTGTCAAGGGAGAAGGAAGCAGCTGCAATTCTGCCTGGCCTTTAAGCTGATGATATAAGGAGCAGGGAGCTATGTAACCCCTTCCTCTCTATGGCTTCCCACCATCAGGGCCAAGCAGTTATTCAGTACCAGGAGTCTCGCAGTTCTGCATGCAGAAAGACTGCAGGATTAGCCTCTCAGGGTCGACTTTTGGCTAACTTCTTTCAGCACGAAATACCCTTAACACTGTGTGTAGAATCTGCAGTGGTTTAAACTAGAAAAGGTCATTACCCAGTAATGGTTTTGGTAGTGTCTAGCTAAGGTTTGCAGCTCAAGCTGAGAGGCTGAACTCATCTGTTGTATCTAGTCATACTCAGTAAGGAATCAACTTCAAGTGAAAACTGAAAACCAAGAGCAGGAAATGTGTTTTTATTCCTAATATTTTCTCTGATATAAAGTTCCATTACTGAAGAAAAGGGAGGAACCTGGATGCTTTCATCTCGTGGACAACTGGTTGATGGATGAGAGTGACTTAAATAGAACAACTTGGAGCTAGGCCACGTTTGATTTTTTTTAAATAGTTTATAGCAGGAAAAAGGAAGCTCTCTCTGTTTTTAAGACCTGTTATGAGTAATGGTCATTTAAAACAAAACAAAATGACATTTTTTTCTGACAACCCTAATAGATCAGCTTAGCATATTTAAAAACTGACTCAGTACATGAAAAATAACTTGCCATATTTGTGAGAGCTCAGCTTCAAGCAGATTGTAAGTGTACGGTTTCAGCACACCATGTATGAAGATTGGGAAGATCTCTGTTCTTTTTAAATCCAACTACATCGAGGGCGGGGGGGAGGGAAGAGGGGAGGAATCCTGTAAATCTTTATTTCTAATACAATAAAACTATAAATGCAATAGTAACAGAGACTACAGTGTTGCCGGCCCACAAAGTATCAAAGCCAGATTTCACGTTGCAATTAAAAGAAACAATGTGCCTAGAGGGGCTTTCTTTACTGTCATTATTGCAATGCCAACCATCAAACATGGGGGCTTTGAAGTTACAGTTACATCAGAATACGATTCGCAATTCCTAGTCCCAACACACTCAAGTCTCCAGTGAACTGAGGCTGAGATTAATGTGATCTGGTTACCACTTTATTCGTCCCATTAGTCAGCTGAATAAACCTAAATTGAATTTGATTTCATTGAGCAACCAGAAAGGCATCTGTAGGTGGTTATATCCTTTGGCAGTCATATCTTTTGTGTGTCAGCATACAGTTCTCTTCTTTCCTTAACACTTAAAATAATGACATTTTCAAGGCTTCTGGATATATAAAATTGTAGGGTGGCATCTGTATTTGTATTATAGTCAAATAGTTAAAGTAGAATATACCAGCTCCCAACATGTCTTAGTTAAGGCAAGAATGCAACTCTATTAACATAATGTACTATATGTTTCTAGAAACTATAATATTTACCAGATACAAAGGTTTTACTGGTGTTCACATGAGACTACCTGCATAACTCATGCTTGGCTTCACCAGTCATGAAAATATATGGCTTTCCCAAACTCACACTTATAAAATCTTTATCACCTCATGCTATTCAATAATCACTCTATCTATATACCATGTAATATACATATAGACACAGAGGGAGAGAGAAAACAATGCATTGAAAAGGATTAAGGAATGACATAATTTATTGTAACTGATTAGTCTGATTATGCCTTTGAACACCTTTAATTCACTGAAAGTTCTTATGTGGATATATGTAAAATCTCAATCTCTAGAAATAAAGAAAATTCTTGGATTGCCTCACCCTTTGAATACATCTTCAAAAGATATTTCTAATCATATATAGGCTGCTAATGTGGATATAGTGAAAATTCTGAAACCTGGGCCAGACTCCAGATACATTGTATAAAAGTGTAGAGTGAAAAGGAAATGAGCTAATAGTCACTAGTTCTACTCATGGACATTTATGCCAACATTGTCTACTGTGGTCTGGATTAATCAAAGGGATAACAGCTTTTTTTCATTACTCGTAAGCTAACTAATAAACAACATTCTTATTTGTTAGCACTTTAATACTTTCAGCAGCTACGCCCAGTGATAATTTTGGATTTTCTCTGTTTATACAAACCTGGTTCCTTAGCAGATAACAGTACAATTCAATATTTATGGAGTGCTGGTTTTCTGTAAATATGGAAAACTGGAGGTTCCTTCTAGAATGGTTCATTAAAATGTACACATGACTAAGAAGACCACTGAAAATATTAAATCTGTTCTACTATCATCTTGCTTTTTATATATAAAAATGTATGCATGTAGTGTGAAAAAGGGTGCACAGGCTGGGTGTTGGCCCTCTCAGTGGAAGTGAATGCCACCTGTAAATTGTACCATTGAATTCAATAGGACTACTCACATGCATAATGTTACACGTGTAAGCGTCAAACCAGGACCTGCTTTGCATGAAGTTACTCTCATAAATTAGTCTTTAGAGGCTCAGGATCTTAGTTCATAGCTGGAAAACCTTCCATTTTTGTAAAAAATGGCAAATATGTCATTATATTTTTTTTCTATTTGTTACATAGCGATGGAGGGCTGGAAAAGAGTTTTTATAGGTGAACTGATCATGTTAATGCTGCTGAGATTTGTGTTGTTAAAGATGCGCTACGGCATCTTGAGCCTTGGTTAGGTGTCTTTTTAGTTATTTAAATCTAAATAAATACAATAAGTGATGGCAGGGTGCTTGAACTTTTATGGTACAAAGAAAATAACATAATACCTGTTCTACACGCTGCACAAGTGATACAGATCAGACACACAATGAAACAGTGCGCCATACATGTTTCGGCGTTTGTTTTCAAATATAACATCCTCGTTTGATGGATTGTTTTTGAAAAGCTTTGTGGATCAAGTGTGCTGTGAGGAAGGATTTGAACGAATGGCAGAGTAACACATATGGGCCGGGGAGACTGTTCCATGCATAAAGGGGCAGCACAGAAGAGCCAAGGAGATGTATACAAACGGCTGGGTTGCCTGGGAAGTTTGTATATTATTTTAGAAGAATCAAGTATGAATATTTTCTGCAGCCATAGGTTGAAATGTTTGCATTAATTGCAAGGTCATTTCAGCATTTCATTCCTCCATGTTAGACAAATGCTAGAGTCCATTAAGTTAACTCTATGTGGGTCAGGCTCCTGTCTGCTTTATGTGGATTTCTGTGGCACTTTCCATTCCCCAGCTACTGAGTAGTGTTCTGTGTGACAGCTGACTGATGCCTTTGCACGCTAGAATGAAAGCATTTTTCGCAGTATGTATATAGGTTTTAAAGCATTTTGGGAGGAAAGGCACCATGTAAATATACATGATTAAGAATGAAGATTACTATTTATGTAATTAGTTAATTTACAGTAATTGTATGTATTACTGAGCACCACAGGAGTACAGATATGGGGCCATCTGTCTGACTAATCTATCTTTTTTTAAAGATATAGGTTAATTATGAGATTCACAAACCTAACACAATATAACGCAACACAATTATCACAATATAATGCAATGCTATTAACATGTTTAAAGCAAGTTCTTAGGCTTATGGCTCATTTAACCCACCATGAAAACTGAATACAAGAGAATATTGTGTGCATGTGTGTATGGAGATCTTATTGTCTGGGCCACTTCAGAATCAATGGTACATAGTGGTTAAGCACTTTTTGGGAAAGTAGCAGCCGAGAGTGTAGGCGACCCAATAACATAACTTGGTAGCCATATTTGTTTAGGATATGGAGTGTCCTTAGTCTTGCAGGCCACAGTTCAAGAACACACTCAAGTGTATGCTTAATTCTATCTCAAATCCCATTGACTTCAATGGGACTCAAGCCCCTTTCCTAAATGGGGGCCCTCTAGAAGTTCATCATCAATCCATTGAGTTCTATGCAAGCACTGGCAGACCCAGCTGATTCAGACTGAAATGGAGGAGGGAGGAGAGAACGGAAGTGATGCCAAAGGGAGAAAAAACTGACTTTGCTGGCAGTTTTGGGTCCCACATGTAGCTGGGAGATGGAAGGTAAGGAGAGGGAGTGGTAGTAATTTATTTGAAAAAATAATGTGTCATGCAGCTTGGATTGCTGCTGTGCCAAAAGAAATAGGGCAGAGTATTGCTTCTCTTCTTCCTCTTTGTCTCACTTATTTTTTTTGGTTAGCTTTCTTACCTTTGAGTTAGGCTTCCTTGTGCATTTCAGGCATTCAGATGCCTGAACTTTCCTGTCTTATTGCCAAGAGGCCACTGTTTCTCTGCTGTCTCTGGCACTTCTGCTATGAGGATGTTCCTACTTCTCTTATGTTTCTCTCCATTCTTCCCTCTCCTGTCCATGTTCCCTCTCCCCACCTGCCATGTTGCCTGGCCTCTGTCCTCTTTTGCTATCTCTCTCTTCTCCACTTCTTCCAAGGTATATTTATCATTCCATTTGCAATTCTCAGTTACTCTCCTCAGTGGCTGTCAAGTAGCTCCACTATGCGTCACCTACAGGGGAAAATGAAGAACTACAGTTCTTTCCTTCTCAGCAATAGGTAGTGTTGAACACTCCAAACAGTTTCAGTACAAGAGGAAGAATCAGTGTCATTGGAAGGGTGTTAGGTATTCTGGACAATTGGCACCTCTGACTTTTAACATGGTGTGCTCAGATTACCCATCATAAATCTGGGTTTAGCATAACATAGTAAAGAGTGCTTTCTATGTGGTCAGTATAACAGATGTTCACACACACACACACACACACACACACAAAATTAACAGTAACGTTAAGATTAAAACTTTACCAAAATAAGAAAAATCAGAGCTCAAATTGTATCCACAACTTACCCTGTTGTGCCAAAATATTACAGCTTCTGTGTTATATAAGGTCATGCTGGTCTGACTATGCACTTCATGTATCTTGTGATGTTGCAATAATTGAAAAGTGTACCTAAAGTGCCTAAAAATAGCTTAAAATACACAATTACTCTTCTCCTCCTTGCTCATTCATTACGCATACCGAGAAATGTGTGGATAATGGAGGTCACTGTGGGTTACTGTGTATCCAAGTGTTGTAGGTGTGAAAGACAATGTTATTTTAAAATGGTGTGAAAAATTAAATTGAGACTTTTAAATTGTTTTCAGAATTATTGTGCCTTTAAAATTAGCCCTAAATTTGGGCTTTGAAGGTCTATGTTAAAACACCTATAGGGTTTAGGTTTAAAAGGGTTTTTGTTGAAACAACTCTATTTTCGGCTCATGATTATTTATGTATTTTTGTAAGAGTATTAGAGGCAAACCAAGCTTCTTAAAATGATCTCCTGTAATCCACAATCTGTCTGAATGATCAGCAAAGTGCTGCGTAAATTAAATCAGGAATCATACTGCAGATCTGCCAATAGGGTGCTGCAAATGGATCTTGCAGTGAATCTTAACATAGCCCTCCTTCGATGTGTGTACAAAAGGCAAAACCTCTAGACCTAACTTCTGCCACAATAATTCTAACCAATTTATTACTTAGATTGTATGCTCTTTGGGGCGGGGTTGTCTCTGTTTTATACACGACCTAGCATTGCACAGTTTGTACAGTGCGTAATACAAAATGGCCCTAGTTCATGACTTGGGTTCCTAGGCAGTATCAGAATACAAATAATAAATAATATTTAAGAATTTGGTTAAGAGTCTCTCACCCGTCAAATGCAATCTACCCAGACCCGAACGATGAATTCCATTGACTAACACAGAGTTCATTTATTTTTTAAATAAGATACTCTCTTCTCACAGGCAGGACAGGAGACATTTCTGCATGTATTATGCACAGGTACATAAACTTTTTTTTCATATCTCAAATGCAATACTGCTAATGATTTGAGAATAAATATTTTATTACAGAGCACAATGTCACTATATTTGATACATTATACAAAACTTTACTTCTCTAAAGAATCCATTGGGCTAAAAGACATAAAACAAATATATAAATAAACCCATTTGATGGAAAACAGATTTTAGGTTTATCTGCTTTGCTGCAAAAATATTTTGTGCTCCTTATGTCTTTCAGATGCACACTCCATAAATCATTGATCTCTCTTAAATAGGATAGTCAAAGGAAAAAATAAAGATTTAAAACACCAAAATAAAAACACATATAGAAGGAGCTGCTCTAGACTCCATATGCTGTCTCTCTTATTTGTTGCAAAACTAAACTGATGACAAAAGAAATTATTTAGTAGTATGTGATTATTGCAGAGCATGAAAGGGATGGATTATCTACTTTCCTTTTCAATATATTGTGAATGTTATACAGATGACTCCTCTGAAGTCAACATTTGTAAACCTAAAAAGCCTTCTAAAAGCTGCTAGGCAGTGTAAGAAAGCTTTTCCACTGTAATCTGTGGAATTCTGTTACAGGACTGACAAATTAAATGGTTTTATGTGAGATTAAAAACAATCTTCACCAAGATTCATGATCAGCTAAATAGTTTTTAATTTAATGGCACCATAAAAATGTGGAAGTAGATTATGTGATTTTATAGAAACTCCCTAAATCAGGCTCAAATCCTCCCTTTCCACAGAAAAAAAGCCCTAACAAGAGAAAAATATCTTAGTGACTCTGCAGATGTGAACTCAGACTTATCACTACATTCTCCTATCAGGGGCAAGGAGTTCGTATTGCAGATAGGGTAACAGAGCCAAAAGATCTCTGGATTTTGGGGTATCAGTAAGGAAAGAAAACCTGCCTGCACTGATTCCTAGGCCCAGCAACATAGTTCAGGGACTGATCAGCAACCATGCTGACATCAGCTCCCTCCATCCCCGATGACTGTGTACCACCTTCCTCTCCAATGGAATAGAAGTCATGATGAGGGAATTAAAGCTGCAAGCGGAGCCATCTCAGTTCTTTTGCTTGTGTGTCCATGTAAGGAAGCAGGATTTACTCCTTAATTCTAAAATAAATTGAAGCTTAAGTAATCTGTGTAATTTTCTTATTAGTAGGTTTAATATAACAGAGAAGTCTAATTTGAATATGCCTGATCTTGCTAGCTTCCTTGGGCCTGATCCTGAGGGGAACTGAGCACGTCTCTCTGACTATAATGGGAGCCACAGGTGCTCTGTACCTCTCAGGATCAAGCCCCACATGGAGGACTCCCCATGGATATGAGACGATGCAGTCTCAATTGCAAGATCAGGCACAATATGTACAGTACAGGAGGCAGACACTGACTAAGCATCTGCTCATTTCTTTTTCTGTTGCTTAAACTTTATCAACATCTGTGATCTCCTGCATGATAAATGGAAAGTGAAAAAAGGATTAGACATGGCATCATATTCCTCACAATGAGGAGAGACTGATTCTTAGAAGGATATTCTCATAAACAAAGTGTTGCAGTGGGCCCTGTGATAATCCTCCTCTAGATTTGTTCTGTTTCTTAGTAAAAGAAAATAGCTTTTTATGTAGTTATTGACACCTACATAGAGCAGATTTTAACCAACTATGGTGCTGAGCATTTGCAACCTCCACTGCAGCCAATGACAGTGTCAAAGTTTCAGCAGATGCTTTTGTGGCCTTTGTGCAATAGGAATGCAGACACATGCAGCATGGAAATATTTTTGATCTGGAGGTGTGGTCCAGGGAAAGGTGTGTGTGTGGGGACACTTCTTCAGCCACCTTTGCAGCAGTCAGATTCTGATGTAACCCTCAGTATAAATAAATGTATGGTGGCCTCCCAAAGAAGTGTGGGATGTGATGCAACCAATAGAATCTCCGTAGAGGCATGTGCTATGCAGATGTCCTTATCTACCCGCTAAGCTGGGCTTGCAAGGAGAGCAGCATAGGGCTGCTAATGACAGACCTACACTGCTTGTGCCAGGGGAATTCCCCCTGGCCATTTGTGGTGTCTTTGTCTCTATATACTACTGAATTGAGAACAGGGGACAACACCTTTCTCTTTGAGCTAAGAGAGAACTTCCTGTCTCTATTATAGTTCAACCTTTTAAATAAAATGATTTTGTATTTAATTTTGATTATTATTTTTATGAAGAGGAATAAATAAGAGAAATCTTTTCCTGCAGTTTAACTATCCCAAGAGTACCACAATCTAAAAACGGCAGTCATGGTGATATGTGTGATTTTTATATTGTTTAACTCTTTTGTTGCAATGAGGCATGTCATCAAAGTTTGGCCCTGGTGTCAGTTCTTCCAGTAGGTATCTACATCTATTTGCTTAGATCTCTCCGTTTTTGTTTCTTATTGCTGGTGGAATGCAAGGGTTCATCTTGATTCTATTCAGGGAGTGGTTTAGCTTGTGTGTCTGAAGAATAATCACAAGACAAATGTCTAAAAACAATAAAACTTGAAAGAGGAAGTTTAAACCACTTCCCAGTTGAGACTACACAATTCTGCTGATTCACATCTGTGCAGAATGGTAGTTTTTCACTCTGTAGTTTTTGGATCCCTAAGATTATATTAACAGAGAAATGCAACAGGACCCTCCTGGACATATAGCACGGTAATCAAACATAAATTCTTTAATTTAATTTAATTATCTTTTCAAGTTTCATCTTAAATTTTAGCCATTAGCTTCCTTCCTTGCCATACTCTATAGAAATATCCTTATATTATTCAAGATGCTTGGGCAGAAAAACCACAGTTGCTGATGTACCACAGTTTCTGAAAGGACGTATCAGCTCTCACACAGATACTGAGCATAACTTAGAAATTCACCCAGTACAGCATATGAATGTTTAACTGAAATAATCAATTAGGCAGATAGAATAAGTGCTAGCATGAAGATATATAAGGACATTTAATTTAGAGTTTGGCATTTGACTGGTCCAAATGTAATTGGTCAACTGACTGTTCAACTATGGTCAAATGATGTAAAAGTGGTCAAATATTTTAAATCACTAATTTATTAGAACAGAAATAACAGTAACAAAAAAGAGTAAGTCTCCAATTGGCTTAGCCTTAGATAGATAGATGGGCCTCATTACAAACACGTTACTTAACTGAGTTATTTTAATAAAAAACAATTAAATGAAGTTCTAAAAAAAAATTCGATCAAAAGGTAGGTCACTGCCTATCAGAGGGCATTCTTGCTGGAATATTTGACTGCGTTCAAACAGTAAGTGGTCAATTGACATTATTTCACTGGTCAGTTTATCAGGTTGCCAAGCCTAATTTTATTTACAAAGTATCAAAACCAAGGCATAAAGGCAGCTGCTGGACAATCTTTGCCCTTTTAACCTAAAGAAAAACACCACAAAGAGAACGTTCAGAATGTAGAGTTATCTAATGAAAATAGCCCTGGGTGGCACAAGATAAAATCTACATAAAAAAGGAACTTGCGACATTCTCACTGTCCAATTCCATAACACTGAAGAAAAGCAGAAAACAGTAATTACAAATTCACCATCACTGAGAACCTGATCTTATGTGTGTTTTTATAACATTTACTGGTTGACTAAAGTGTTATAATTTGAATAGAGATGCAGTCTGTACAGCCTGACCTTGCTCCCATTGAAATCAATGAAAAAAAATCCAGTGACTTCATAGGGAAACGTTATTGGGTTCATGCTGAAACCTATGTGAGCAAATCCTTCCCTGGCTGGTGCAGTGAGTAGTAAGGAAACAGTGTCCACTGCACCCTCTGAGTAGGGGAGGAGGTCATGGCAGTGGCTTAAAGTGGAGGTTGAGTTGGGAAGAGCTATTTGGTGCCATGGGTGCTGGAATAATATTTTTATAGTGCGGGTGCTGAGAGCCATTCAACCAAACTGTAAGCTCTGTATATGATGGAACCCACTTCAAGCCAGGGGGTGCAGCAAAACTCCTAGTTCCAGCACCCATGTTTGGTGCTTCTCTGAGCAGAATGAAATGCATCCCCACTCAATCTTTCTGCTGAGCAAAACATAGATTAATTACCTAGAAGACTAGAATTTTTGCGTGGGAGAGGAGGCTTCCTATATCATCTTCCATCTCTTGAACACTCATGTAAGAGAAGGTAGGATTTAGGCTCCATCTTCCACTCCTTACTCAGAGAGAGATTCTTAACCCCCATATAAAATAAAGAAACTTTGAATGAAGAACCAACATATGTGTTACCGGCAGGGGAACAGAATTCCCCCTCCTTCAATCTTAGGTCAACGGCACCTGTGTAGTTATTCCATAGTTACCAGTACAGCTCATAGGTGTAGTAATAGCCATAACTTGACACGTACCCCTTAAGCAGGGTTTGTGGCCAGTGAAGTGTGTGCCTTTTCCCCTGACCCCCCGCCCTGCATCAGGACATTCCCTTGACGTCCTCACAATATTCTTGTGAGTTCAAGCAGGGTGGATTGCCACAGAGCTCAATTCCCTGGCAGATGGACCTGTGATGTTTCTGTGCATGATCCTGCTTTCTGGGGTCTTTATAGAGCAAGACCAGAATGGTTCTGCTGTTGTTGGGGCCTTCCAAGTACGTGGAGGGGACCTGGGGATTTCACCCTATGCGAATACAACTGGGTTAGTTTTAACCCAACAAGTAAACAGCATAAAGCTTCAAGGCAGATTGCACAGCCTATCATGGAAATTTTTGCTTTAGTTTAATAATTCATTGGCTTTTGGCAGAAATTCAGGGATAAATTTACCAAGGGATGTGTAAAATAATCATCAGTTTGAATTCAGATATTTGGGTCTTTCCCGATGTGCATGGTTATATCGTTTGTCATCATCTGGGAATTATAATTGCTGTTTTTCGAGAACTTTTCTGAGAACAAGGCCTTAACTGTTTTTTCATCTGCACTCCTTATGTCCAAGTTTAATTCTTCTAAATGCTGCTGTACTTCTACAGTAAGATTTATGGGCCAGATTTTCAAATAGTTACTTATTCAACTGTGTGCACACTTTTTGGTGAGAACAGAGGCAGGGCTTTCAGATTCTCAGACGAATGGTGCTGTTTAACTTTACCAAAATTATTATGATCAATACACGTGATCTGTACTCTTCTCTATAGGTTCTTATACCATACTCATCACTGTAGTATCTGAGTGTCTTCCAGTAGTGCATTAAGCAACATGACTAACATCTATCACGTTTGCAGCTCTGTGTGTATGTGTTTTGAAACAAGAGGAAAGACTCAAAATATTGTAAAACTTGCATTCAGTTTTACTAGCTCTTCTTCAAAACTAGTATCTGTAAAGGAATCACTAAAATAGCAGAAATAAAAGAACTCTGATTGCAGAACCTCTCCCAGGACTCAAGTTAATTCCATCAGTTCTGTGTCAGGACTAATTTAAGCTGCCAGAAATTTTGTTGGCTCTCTTCACTCCTGCTAAACTTTTATACAATTAATATTCTCAAATCTCAGTTTTGAAAAAAGTTGTACTTTACAGTTGGCTCTGTGCATGCCATATTATTATATAAACTGGCAGTTTTTAGTCACTGATAGTTACTACTGTATGCACAGAAAAAACTAACAATGTTACTGATTTTTCACTCCTGATACTAGGTACTAGAGTTTGCAAGCTTGCATAATGTTCCAGGATTGTAATATTACACATCTGGAGATTTACAATAATTTCTTAGTGATACAGAACAAGAAGTTCCTTCTGAATGAAATGATGCAATTTTGTGAAGATTGTTGATCTCCACTACATAATCCTCAATTATCTGATTCATGTTTACCTGCCGCAGTATATTAGTCATATTAGGTATTACAGAAACTTCTACAGAAAAGTAGTAGCAGCAGCAGCACAAATTCTCAAGTTCCTAAGCAACTGTTGAACTGTTTCTAGTCATAACTTGAGCAAACTTAAAATAAAGAAAAAAAATAGTTGCTTTTTTTCAGTCATAAAACATGTATTTTTACACTTGGCTTTTGGAATAGCTTGAAAAGAAAAAGTCATGCCCATTATATTGAGTTCTTCCCGTAAACTCCCTCAGTAGTTTTATTGCCAATATTTTTGTTGCTAGTCCCCATGGAAACTGATACAATGGTTTTCAAATGTTTTTTTTTTAAAGAAAGGACCATGCAAAGTCCCATTTCTGCCATTAGTGGTTTTAACTAATTGAAGAGATGTACTATTGATGTGCAAGTAGGAGTCAGACTTGACTACAGAGCTATATTTAAACAATTTTGTTAAAGCATTTGAGCCACACTGATTAGATTAGAGCTGGTCAAAAATATTTTAATGAAAATTTGAAAAATGTTGAAAAACAAACATATTTTTAGATCTTGGGACAAAACAATGGCAATGATAATTTGTCACTGTTGTGTTTTCTTCACCACCCCAACCTCCCTCCACATTTTCCAGTGGAAAAATGGGAAGAGGGAGACAAAGCAAAAAAATGAAAAAACATCAGGATATTTTAATTGAAAAATCAGAGATTTTTTAAAAAAAATTCTCCACAAAAATTTTCATTTTTAAAAAAGACTATTTTCATCAAAACCAAGTTTTGAGTTAAACATTTTTTTGACCCGTTCTATAAGTGAAGTAATTTTGTAACAAAATACAGGACAATTTTTTAAAAGCAGGCATGTGCAAAAATGCAAACGATTATCTCAATGCGCAGGTAGCCTAGTGATTTAAGCAGCAGCAGGACACCCCACCGAAGACCTTTTGAAGGTATGGACTGGAGGTGATCTATCGATATCCTTCCAACAGAAGATGAGGGACATAGCCACAAAAACCCAGGAGACAAGCCTCGAGAACCTCCATGATGGCAATGTTAATAGGAGGTAGAATTTGTTGGTTAGTAGAAAGGAGGGAGGATACTTGAAGGTGGAGGTAGGTGAGGGCTTGGCAGCCTGATTTCAAGGCTTTAGTCAAAACTATTGTATGGCCCTACTCCTGACTCTCCTGCTGTAAGCTCCAGCCCACTAATTACTAAGGCTTCTCCGCCTTTATAAAGTGCTTTTTGATCCTCAAATTAGATGTTCTATGTGCACAGTGAATTCTGAATTTCACGTGTTTATTGGCAAATACTGCTGCTCTTCAGTGCATGATGTTTTGTCATTTTATATAGAGTACATTTCTTATAATATGTCCTGCCTAACACTAGCATTAGTTGACTAACCATAGCCAGTAATTTGTGCTACATTAGAACACAATACACCATTTTATGAGATTCTTTATATGTGGTATCCTGGAAATAATATCTGGAATGCATTGTAGATTTTATTGTTAGTGAAGTTTTATGTTGGGATCTTTATTACCAGAGAAGTAATTTTTTTATTAAATAGCAAGGTATAATTTTGTCCATAAAATACTTCAGGTAAATGCAGTGGTATAAAATAGATTTTTTTTATTGTTCACATTCCTTATAAGTGTTTGAGTGCGTCTTAGCATGCATAAAAGCTACCAGAGTGACAGCACGGGAGACTGATGGGCTGTTTTTATCTATAGAGCAGGGCAGACTGAATAGACAGCAACACCAGAACCCTTCAGAGCCTCATCCTTAATTCAGAGGGACCATATCTAAAAGCCAAAAAGTAATACAGCTTACATACCCAGTTAGTCCTTGGTGTGTCTGCTGAAACAGCCAAAAAGCGTGTGAAGTGATGGTGGTTTTGTGATATAAACACCTGTCCAATAGGAACTGGGCTGAGACCACCAACACACAGGTTAACAACTTTTATTAATTAACTTAGCTGGATTTGAACTGATGGCCTAAAGGAACCCTGCCTTCCTAAGTGTTTATACAGCACCAGGTACACCCCTAGTTCTCTGTGTGCATGTGAATATACAAATGTGATAATATGAATTTAAAGACCATTGCTCTGGAGTTTGAGGAACAGAGAGTGTTTCTCTCACCAATAACACAGATTCCAAATTTCAAAAAGGCCTCTTAAGATGTTCCTGCAATGCTGTTACAGTAAGTGCATCCTTCTGGGGAAGGATTTTTTGCAGTTAAACCACAGAGCTGGGAATCAGGAAACCTATGTTCTATTCCTAGTGGTTCCTATGTGATCTTGGAGAAGTCACTTAACCTCTGTGGACCTCCTTGCACTTAACAACTCTGTGCCCCAGCTGTAAAACAGGGAGAACAGGACTCACATGTGTGCTGTGAAACTCAGGTCACTGATGCTTATAAAGATGTTTTAGATCCTCAGATGGAAGGTACTATAGAATTGTTTTTCAAAAAGACCAAGTTCTGCAATTAATAAAGGTTGTAGTTAGGCATGTGAAGTATTGTATGTGCATTTTCATAGTGCCAAGGTAAAACACTAGAAATTGCATAATACTGTTGCTATTTAATTCAGATCGAGCAGGATCAGGCCCATAGTGGTGGGTAAACCACAAATGTCTGGTTCAGATGAGCACACAGACATTTCTATGTGCTTATCTCAAATGTATTTGAATATTCTGAACTTCTGTGGTCTGCAAAATTGAGCTCAAGATCTCTGAAGAATAGTGTCTCTGGTGAGATTTCTGGTGCTTCCTGTTTCCATGTGGTCTGGAAATTCTGTGAGAACAAACTTGCAATATTACAGCTTTTATGCAAAGGAGGTTAAGTAACACGTTGGAACTCCTAGAAAGGCTACTACTGACTACCCTCTATGCCTAGAAAAACCTGGATTCACAACTTAGACAATGAGGACTCAGTTACAATTTCCTGTTCAGGCCAAATTCCTATAGACCAGGGGTGACTGAACTTTCTGAACCTCTGAGCTGTGTACAACAGTCTTCAGAAGTTTGAGAGTTGGGGAGCACCTGCTAGGACTCAGGGCTTTAGCCCTGTGGGAGGTGCCTGACTGGGCTCAGGGCTTCAGCTCCGATCCTGCTGAAGCCCCAAGCCCCAGCATGAGCTCCCTCAGGGCTGAAGCCCCGAGACCCCTCTCCTCACTGGGCAGAAGCCCCTAACCACCATGGCGCTGCAAGACAGAGGTCCTGAGCTTCCTCCTCCCCTAGTCTGGGAGGTGAGGATTGAGCGGCTCTGTTAGCTGCACTTTAATGGCAAAAGAGCTGCATGTGGCTCACGACGCAGCTTGGCCACCCCTGCTATATAGACTACACTAGGATTTTTGCTTGCATAAGGACTGAGGGGTAAACCTTTGCCTGTTAGAGGGCCCTGTGTGGATAGTGGGGCTTTGCCCAGGAGGTCCATACTCCATTTGCCTCATAGATTTATGTTCAGTGGGGACTTCCTGCATCCCGGCTGTAGAGTTTTTTAGCTGCTGTTTCATTACTTTTGGAAGTGAGGTTTTTTTTCATTCCTTGGCTCCATGTCGATGGACCTTCCCAGCATATACAGCCCAGTTACTCAGGCTGCGTGCAAGGACCATGATTTGCCCTTGGCTATAGTACCTTCCATCTGACACCTACAGGCTTGTGATATAAAAAAGAAAAGCATCAGAAGCATTGATACATTATTACAAACTATCCAAGGTACATGTCGATAAACACATTGTTTTATTTGTCTGTACTGACCGAGTCCAGGAGAGGGAGCTAACTTTCTAGCCATCATTCAGTGCCACAGCTAGCAGGCTGCTCTGAAGGAGTTCTCTTCCCAGCTATAACGATATCCCCATGCCTGACTGGTCAGGCTGATTATTCACGTGTTGTCCCTGAAGGAGAGTCATCCTGGAGCACCAGACCACCCTTTCTAAACATTGGTTACCTCTGTTCAGCGCAGTGAATATAATTACATGGCATACTTGTCTGAGTGAGACAGTGAGATGGATTTTAGTTTTGACGGCAGTGCAAAGTAAATGTTCAGATTTCCGCAATCTCCTCCCTTGTGCAAGCTTCCATAAGCTTTCCCACCAGGATTTCACTCTTGTTAGCTGTCTCCACAAAATTGCAACTGAGGCTGGACATAAAAGTCCCCTATGTTGAAATAAATTAAGAAGGTGGATGCAGCATATATGAAAGGAGCACAAAAAGAAAGGAAAGTATTGGGCTTTGTATGGGTGGACAACGGGGGAGTGTGCAAGGATCCTTTTCTCCACCTTCTTGTGCTGGGAACAGGTCCAGTGGGGCTGAGGGCATGGGTCCTGCCTTTTCCTGTCTGAAAAGGGACTGGAAAGTTTGGAGCTGAGAGACACTGCTCTCTCCTCCACAGAAGGGAGCATGCTGCAATGCTGGAGTAGCTGCTGCGCTGCTATGCATTCCTAGGGACGAAGCCCCTAGAAGCAATTATTGCAGAGTCAGCAGTACTGCCAAGTCTTGCAATTTTGTCGCGAGCCTCATGTTTTTTGATGTATTTCTTAAGGTCCTAGTTTCTGGGAAAAAATAACAAGAGGATCTCAGCTACCCTTTAAAAAAAGTGAGTTTCCAGCCTTCCTCATTGCAAAGAAGGGCTTGAAAATGAGATGCAAGTTTAACTTCAAGGCTCAGAAGCCAACTAAATGAAGCCAGAATTTATTACTTTAAAAAACACTATGATTTTAAGCCAATCTCATGATTTTTGGTGGCCTGATTCATAATTTTTGCATGCTTGAGGTTGGCAATAATGAGTCAGAAGGAATTCTCCCTGTGACCTCTGCCTGCAGCATGTCCCCTTTACTCCATCCAGAAATTTCCAAGGACGCAATCTAGATCTAAACATTAACAGTTGGAGTCCAGGATGGAAATGCATTTTCACTGTATAATTAATACAAAGGAGCAGCAGACAATCAGTACATACAATATAAAAAAATTGAGCCTTCCAATGTACCACACATTAAAAATGAGCAGAACAGGAAGCTCCAAGTGATGAGGAAAGAATCTTTTAGCTCATGAAGTTTTTTTAAACATTAGTTTCCTAATACAGCATTCCTGAAGTTTGTAAAAGAGAGGAACCAAAGGCAAGAAAGATTATCCATGTTAGTTAGAGAGAAATAAGGAGACAGCAAACACTGAGGGGTTGGTGATATCTGGGGGTATGGAGTGCTACTTTATCTCAGTGGTGTGTGAGTGTTAAAATACACAACCATGCGTTCTTTTAATAATGGGGGAGGGGCATGATAGTCTGCAAGGAGGGGACTGTGTCTTGCATGAAATACAACCCAAATACTCAGCAAATACCTTGGTTAATTTTTAACATTCCTCTTGACAATTATGCACTTGCAGAATGCCCCTTAAAGCTTAGAGGAAACTAGTTTAGCAAACAATTTATTGGACAAATTAGGTCCATTTCCCTGTTAATTATCCATGTGGAGACTTAGCTTTTTACTGATTTATTTATTTGATGAATAGTTTGTGCAAATATATTTCAACCTCAAAAACGATTTGTCTTGAATATTACTATATTTGCTATTTATAATTCACTACAGTATTCACATTGTGCGATCGGTCAACTAAGTCATGTTGCATTGTTTTGTTCCCTGCTTGGATGTCTCCCAAACCTGCAGCTTTCAAGATGGCTAGGCAAACAAATATGGATGTGGATGCATATTTGCATAAATGTTCATTTGACTTCAGTGGAGTTACACCATCTTAAACTAGTGTGATGGAGTGAAGAATCAGGCTGATGATAAATATAACATGTTGTGCACAATTACTGGGATTATATATTCAATGGGAGCTGTTGCATATGCATATTATGTATACCCATTATTGTACATGGCATAAAACTTAAGCCCTGAATTTGAATGTCTTATATTACAGTTGTTTTATCATGCAAATCTGGTTTTGGGTTTTGTAAGTTCTGTATTATGATCTGTTTAAATATATGTTAAGGTCTTCTAGAGCTTTAGATAGATGCCCTTTGTATGGCATTCCTTTTCAAACAATAAATAAAAATATTGCCAATATACTGACTATAAACAATTCTTTAATATTAGGAAATCCTCAGCCCCAGAGTTACTGGCACTTAACACTACTCATTTGAGTAAGGGCGGCAGACTCTATCCCAGAGTCTCTCCCTCTCTCTTTGACCAGAAATTCCATCCCAGACCTGAAAAAACCTTCCTGGTGTAAATTTAGTCACAATTGATTCATTTTCGTAAAAAGTTTCAGTTCTAACAAATTGGCATTTTCCAATGAAAAAATGTTGTTTTTTAAAACTCCTGACTAGTGCTACTCACCTCACACTGAGGCACTTGTTTTGCAGATGTGGCATTGCAGTAACATACAGGTGGGGAGTTAACAAGATTTTTGTTCCAAACCTTACTGGCTTTGTCCCTGAGCACAAATTACTTTCACTTCAGGTAGTTTGCCCACCATGTCACATAACATAAGGCTGAGCTGACATTTTCTCAATGATTCAAAGATTGATACAGCTGGCCTTTTAAATTAGGCAATAAGATTCCAGACACCGGTTATGATAAAAATGCATGATTTTCATCCTTATTATCTTTGTTATTTAAGGCTTTCAGAAAACCACTAACCTTAACTCCTACACTGAAACAAGTACACACTAGTACATAGAGTTAAGCCAACTTTTTAACTCCTAGTCATTAAGGATGTCAAAACATTCTGATATATGATATAAACTCATAATGACTGGATTTTGTTTTTATTAATGTATGGGTTAGGTTGTGGAGAATGGGAGATATTTTTTAAGGCTGTTAGTTCTTGGACACAGTTCGATTTGGTGGCTTAACACTAACATTTTAAAGGGCTTGTTAAACCCCAATCAGAGCATATTAGGCACTAGCATTTTAAAGTGCATAATAAGATTTAAACATTGTAATGGCATACTAAGCTGTAACGTAAAACAAACAGACTCACATTGTTGTCTTATTTGTGTGTGATTTTTATAAACAAGTTCTAAAGAGTAATTGATTATTTCTAGAGCTGTGTAAAAATGTTTATTTGGGTCTTTTCATCTTGTGAAACACTTCAACAGACAGTTTTTTGTTTGAATTTTTCTTTTTTTTTCAGAACAAAGTTGTAAATAAATTGAAAATTTTTGTTTTAAAATTTCCCATTAAAATATAATAAAATTACATGTTCCATTAAAAATATTTTAATTGAAACTTCATTTTTCAGTTGGAAAATCTTTTGGTTAAAAAATTTCACCTTTTGCTAATCATTTCATAGTCAGTTGCAAATTGGGTTATGATAGGATTTGTGTCACATGTAAAGATTCATGAACAGTATGTAGGTTGTTGCCCATGGGATTTTTCTGTTTTACAGCCCATTATATCTTCTAAGCACTTTACAAACACTGATGCTTGTAGAACCTGGTTTGCTAGGGGTCCTATCCCCACATTACAGGTGGAAAACTGAGACAGTGCGATGCAGTGACTGGCACAAACCTATACTGTGAGTCACAGAAATCCTGGCTGCTGCTCCCATGCTCATTCCAATAGGCAATACTGCCTCTAAAGACCAGAAGCCATCTCAGAACATACTGCTTCCTGGAATTAATATCATATTTCTGTTTGACAGTGCCTAGCAAAGTAAGTCTCTGATCTTGAGGTAAAATTCTAACGAAGACAAGGCAGGTTGGGTTCCTGTGAAAACTAACAACTGTTTTGTCTTCACTAGGGTTTTACCTCAAGCTGGCTAAATTATCTTAGTACAAATTAAGAGCACATTTTCCTCTGCAGTGAAGACAAGGCTTTAATGTTCAATAAGATGCTGCATGTCTGTACTTGATTAATATTGTCCATATTTATGTATGTGATTATTCCCATTGACTTCAATGGGATTACTCACATGAGTAAGGACTATTTGTGTGAGTAAGGTTTTGCATAATCAGCACTAGATGAAGCTATTTTATTTTAAATATCTTGAGATTTTGCCTTGGGTAATTTTCTTTCTTTTCTTTCATTACAAAATGATCACTGTGTTTTGTTCAGTGATCTTTTATCCACTTAAACCGATGCTGAGAAAAGTGTGTTGCTGATGCTACCGACTGATCTCTTGAAGATTCCCTCTATATTTCCCCAGCTTTGCCTGACATACACATCCTTAAGGACCCTGGCACAGCCATTGCCCTTTCAGATGAAAATGAATGGAAAGGACAGGACATCTTGTAAATACAGTGTAGCCCAGGAGTTCTCAAACTTTTGTACTGGTGACTCCTTTCACACAGCAAGCCTCTGAGTGTGACCCCCCCCTTATATATTACAAACACTTTTTTATATATTTAACACCATTATAAATGCTGGAGGCAAAGCAGGGTTTGGGGTGGAGAGTGACAGCTCGCGACCCACCATGTAATAACCTCGCGCCCCCTCGAGGGGTCCCGACCCCCAGTTTGAGAACCCCTGATGTAGCCTGTAAGTGGTTTGAAAGCTCTTGTTAAGTGATTCAAGGCACACCCTCTCTTGAAGAAACTAGCTGAGCACATCACCTCTGCAATTGCCCCCGCCCCCTAAGGCTATAACCAGACACTGCAGCCACCTATTGAACTTGGGTCTCCCGTATGATTAAGGTGACCAAACGTCCTGATAAAATCAGGACTGTCCTGATATTTAGGTGTCCCAATATTTCGCTCCGCCGGCAACACTTGGCTTTTTTTTTTTTTCCTCTGCCGCCAGACACCCCTGCCCCATGTTTCCCGATATTTTCTTCCTCTCGTCTGGTCACCCTACGTATGATATCGTGAGGGAAGTTTTTGTCCAGTGATCTGTACAAAGGACAGCTGCCAGGAGCGCCTGGGTTCTAACAGTGGCTCCAACCCTCATTCTCTCTATGACTGGGGGAGCAGTGCATTTAACAAGCCCTATTTTACTATGAGTATTGGGTCAGGTACTGGGTGAGACCAACTGAGAATCCTCCCCAAACTGACCACTATTGTAAGCAGTCACAACTGTATGGAATTGCATGTAAGGGGTTGCTTCATTAGCTAATCCATCCTTGCATCATCTCTGTATAACTATCCTCATATTATGGAGGGGGAATGGAGACATCTGCAGTGACACAGTATTTCAAAGCCATGAATTTCTACCCCTATTTCCTCCCCCCAGACTGAACCAAAACAACCCACAAACCTTCCCTGCAAATAGAAGCAGTTGCTCATCCTTTATTTTCCTTTGCTTAACAGCCAGCGAACTGAATGCAGGGAACCTCTTTAATTTAATCGGCTAAAAGCCACAGCCAATGGTGATGAACACAGGTCATCTGCAGAATGAGGGTATTATACCAGCGACAAAACCCTTAAAGGTTATGGTATACTTTGAAGAGAAAAAAAGCCATTTTCATTCTATTTTGACTGCTGGTATATATTTCCTCCTTCTTAAATACAAAATACAGTCTTTCTCATTGATGGGACTGCTTGCAGAGCAAGGTACTGCTCTGTGTGAGTAAGGGTGGTGGGAGAATTGGCAGGCCTTGGGAACCCAACACTTCACCACTTCTTGGGGGTTGGACTAGATGACCTCCTGAGGTCCCTTCCAACGCTGATAGTCTATGATTCTATGATCCTTGTCTATATGAAGCACTGCATTCCTACAGGCATATTACCACCCCCTCCAGAGAAATCCTTTCAGTCTGCCATGGCTCACATGTGGGATGCAGCGTGTGGCAAAGGGTTTGTCTACATGGGACAGTTATATGATGTAACTAAACTGAGGTTCAGTTAGTGTTGTTTTGGATGGGGTTTAAGCTATACCTCTAAAAGGCACTCCTATTCTGGAATAAGAGTGGCCATACTGGGAGTTATACTACTATAACTATGGGGGGATAACTGTACCAGTGTAATTATACTGGTATAACTGATAAAATTTTGCCATGTAGACAAGCCCAAACACGGAAGTCCAGAGACACATAAATGGAAGATGCTGTGGGATGCATCCTATTTAATGTAAATAATTCTCTGTGACCATAGGTTCACAACTCTTTATTACTAATGTAAAAACTTTTCATCAATAAAAATGAGAGAATTCTAAATCTGTATGGACCATAGGTAACTTTGGGATTAAAATGAGTGACATCCCATGACAGGAGGGACATACGAGGGAGATGAGTAGAGAGAGGAGGAGCATAGCTGTTCAGTGATGCTGTTCTGCTGCTGTGGTAGCCAGAATGAGGCCATTGATGCTGCTCCCTGGCTGGGGAGAACAACGATTATGCTGGTTCTGCTCCCCAAGGTGAGGGAATGAAGGAAAGCTGATTGGTTTTGTTGGCAAGTGATAACAGCTCTAACTGGCACTGAAGTTGAGGCCAACTCTCAGAATATGAGAACTAGGACTGGCCTGTATTTTAAGGAACTGACATACTGCAGAGCAATGGGCTGGCTGATGAGGTGGCGAGTTTCTAGGTGCCACTTATCCTTTAAATATGTGACAAAACCTGTGCTTTATTAGACATCAGTCCCTTGTCACTCTACTTTCCAAAGCAGGTGTAAATAGGTAATAATACTTCTTTTGCTATCTACAGGTATAGTTGATGTTCCAGTATCTCTAATGAAAAGCATATTGTGGTACCATGTTTTCTGATACAAGGTAACAGTGAATAATGGTGAATAATCAACTTTAGCAATTATGATTCACAAACATGAATTAGCTATGAACTGACTGCTAGAAAAGCTCTGCTCTTGACATCTTCTCAGGCTTTTCTTTTCTCTCGTCAGTAGTTGGTAGCTGCAGGAGTTGTTGCAGCTGCTGGACTTTCCTCACAGTGTCATGGTTGACAGGAGAGGCTTCCCTGTGCCTGAAGTTCTCTGAGCAGCTTTTTTCTTCATCACGTTTTGTTTTCAAGAATCAGATATAAATTGTGGCATGTGTCTGCTGTGCACAGAAATTGGGATGGCATGTGAAGACTTGCTCTTTGGACCATCTCCTTTTTGTTGTCTGTCTCTGTGTGACTTTCTACCCACTGGGGCAACTTACTCAAACTGTACTAAGGCCTAAACTGGTCCAACAGCTGAAAGATCATAGTGTTGCCTTGGGGGTACTGTCCTTTAAGTAGTAGAGAGTTTATGTTCTGGCACCTCCAGCATACCCCTTTAGCATGCATCTGCTTCCTGGCAATGCGTGTAACCAAAGTGGAGCTCAGTATATTTAGCTGTGTGATGTCCATTATAATAAAGCAGTCGGTGCTGTTTGGGGTACAGTTTAGCAGAACACTTTGGATCACTGTATTTAGTATGACTTAAAGACAGGATCTATATCAACCTTATGGAGGAGTCTTACGTCTTGTTATTAAGGAGAATTTGTTAGCCCTGAGGAGAAAAAGGAACTAGGAAGAGAATAAAAAGGGTTAAACATAACATGACTAGCCCATGCTAGATTAATAGCATTTCTAAATTATACAACAGCCATTAAAATGAGGGCATACAAAGAACATCTATACCTAAAAGTCCACCAAAGGCATGTAGAATATCCAAGGAGGTGCTATAAATTAACTCAATGAGGACAGTAGGCTTGGAAGGATTAGATTGTTATCAGTAAATGTTGGTAAATACCAATTTCACTGCACACGTACAAATCAACAAAAATTGTTTCCATCGATGATCATCAAAATTTATGGATAGGCAAAGTAAGAAAAATGCTGCTTGAGAACTCGTTAAAGTTTTATTATAGGATATTTGCTTTGTATATTTTGATGTATGATGTTGACAATTTGATTTAACAGTTATAAAGCTTTTTTTAAATTAAACAATCACTGACTGCCGCCCTTAATTTTCCAGGCCTGTGAAAATTTAAATAAACAAAAATAGAAACATGCTTAAAATCCATGATTTTGCGCAACTGTGACATTTTAAATCAATAAAAATAAAAAGCTTTAAAATGAACCAATATTACCTAATAAAATTATTTAAAAAAACAAAAATTTAATTCTGCCAAGCCTACTCATAAGTAAAAATGGGAGTGATAGGAGCACATACTTGGATTAGAAGCATTCTTGAAGATGAGCCAATCTCTTATGTTCTGTCATGGCCCTGTTTATTTCAGAAGGAATGTTTTTGGGCGCAGAGTACTAGGCGCTAAATATCCAATCTGTGTTTTGACAGGTACCTTTTTTTATCAAGTTACACAGTTGCCTGCTGGTGATATTTAATTTTTTTAAGAGTCCTGTGAGATCTAAGGATGAAAAACACTATATGGGGCTGGTATTATTATGATTTAGGCAATAATTAGAAAGGTTTGGCATTTAAGAAGACTGGAGTTATTTTGTGTCTTAAAACTGTGGAAATAAATATTAGGCCATCTGATCAGCTAGACTATGAACAAACTGATAAGATGTAAATATAAAAAGCAAATGGAAAAAGAGGAAGATGTAAAGATGTAAAAAGATGTAAAGAGAAATTTGATGTATATTTATAGATTTTACAGCCAGAAGGGTCCATTCGTGATCATATAGTCTGACCTTCTGTAGGTCCTAGATTTTAACCCCATAATTCCTGCACTGAGCGCCATAATTGTATCTAGTTTAGCAGAGGCTTGAAGACTTTCAGTGAGGAAATAAAGTTTGATATGATTGTTTTGTTTTTAAAAATGAAGAGTCTCCATTTAACTTAATGGGTCGATTAATCCTGGATATAACTACTGAAGTCAGGTGATGAATTGGGCCCATATGTGTATCACAAGATAGGGTGATAGTCAGTATTTGGCCCAAGATAAAAGGTAGGGGAGAGTTTGGCATCATATTAAATAACAGGATGCTAGAGTCCAACTTAAAAATACATTTGAGAATAGGTTAAAACATTGTATGTAAAACCCTTCCCATACATTTACATATATAAAAACCTTGCCTGAGTGAGAAGAGGCATAAAGGTGGAAGAGCGTTGTGGTCTTTAATTTGTGTCAGTTGGTTGTTTCTTGTATAAAATTAGAGGAATCTAGGTAAAAGAAGCTCCTCTTAAGACAGTGTATATAACTGCAACAGCTTTTAAATAAAGCGTGAGTTCTCTTTTTTCTTGGAACAAAAAAGTTGATGTGAAATTGAAAACTCCTTTCAGATGCCTGCTGGGCTGGCAGAGTGTCAAAAGGTTTGGCTTGCCTGTCTCCCTCCTTCACTCTCTTCCTATTGTTTACAGACAAGGGACTTAACTGGAACTGACTATTTAAATATCAACCAATTAGGTGTGAGGGGAGTTTGAAAAGGGCACCATGCTAAAGTGCCTCTCTGCCTTATTGGTTTGTTATAGACCTCCCTGCAGGGCAAATCACACAATACAATCCTAAGCAAAGTGTGTGGGTTGGAAAGAGAGTAAAGAGATAGGAAAAGACAAAAGTTCTTTCAGAGCTGGGATAAGAAAAGATCCTTTTCTGGCTTCTGATTAGAGCCGAGAAAGTGGGTGACTCCCTACTCTTGCCTGAGGTTTTATGTGCTGATGGAGAAACTACTCAAGCCACTAGGTTTGCCAAACTTTGGAGGCCACCTTCTGCAAACTGAATTCAGTCAGAGTTGATGGTGCTAAGGACCTTTATAAAAGGTGCTGAGCCACATACAGGGTTGAGAATCCAAACCCAGGAGGATGCACCAAGTTTGCTGCACACACAGAAGCCTTTATATACTTGTACTGTATTTTATTTATGAGAGTACAATAATATTTATCTGCCTTTCCTAGTAAAATATGGTCTTACTGTGAACACAAATACAAGGAAAGTTACTTCATGCAGTTGTCATTAGTGCATTATACAACACTAACCCCTGGTACTCAAAGATTAATAATATACCAGTGTGAACTGTGCTTTAATACATTATCCAACAAATCATTCAACCCTACCGTGGGTCATTTTCTGCCCCCTTAATAATTTGAAAACTATTATAAAATCTATGTCTAGCTATTCATCTGTTTCAAATAGTTATGTGATAAGAGAAGGATTCAAAAGTTGGATGCTGGTTTGACTAAAGGGAGGGTATATTGACAAATCCCTATTCTCTCAGAAGAAAGAAAGAAAGAAAAATTTTCTTGGGACCCTCAACTACAAAATGTGCATGTCTGTTCTGAAGAATTACAATGTGGTTTGTTTGCAGCCTATTATTCAAAGCTGCATGCAATATGTTTATGATATTGGTAATTCAGGAACAATGTTTGTTTTCCACTAATTAGTAGGGCTGAATATCATTTTGCTCATTTTGGATCACTTTCAAGGCTGTTACAACATTTTTATTTCTCCTCATTATAGCATGTATGTACAAGCCAACATACCTTGTGAACTTTGGAAAGAAACTCAAAGCTCCCACTATTTTATTGTCTGCCATATTAAGCAAGGAAACAAACTGATGGTTTGATAAAGAATTTATTGTGGAAGAAGAGCTTATATGGATTAGTGAAGAGAACTAATTGGAACCTGATTCCATCATGTCTGTTCAAATTTGGGGGAAAAGGCACTGCTATCTGTTGGAAGCATGGCAAAGGAGGTGTTCAAGCATAAGAGCTTATTATGTCTGACAAGTAAACATTTGGTCTGAGGTAGATAAAATCTAGGATTACATATCACCATCATTGCTACAATTATTCCTGCTAAATATTTTTTCACTATTACAGGATACAACCCATTTTAAAAATAAAGGATGGCTTTCTGTTCATCTTCCATGTGTAATGAGAAGATGGAGGAGTGTTAGTATTCCAATAAGAAGTGACTGCTACTTGGAAACGGCTAAGGTGGTCTCATGTGAGTATTAGATATACAGCATAGTGTTTAATTTGCTAGGTGAGGAGTTTTGCAACGAACACTGTATGCATGTGTGGATTTCCTGTAGGGATGTGAACTATAGGTGAGTGATTACGTAAAGAGCTTTTGGAGTCTTTCTGAGGTAGGAGAGGGTTACTAATTGGCAAACCAAGGCAGAAGAAAGAACAGAACTCCCCTTGTAAACTTTGGCCTCAGTTATGCCTGTCAGGCACAGGCCCATAGAAGAGCTGATGCTAAGTGAGATCACTGTGGTGAGGGTTTCTTCGTGAGGCATTGTGCCTAAGGAAAGCAAGTCCTATCTACAGCTCCAATATGCACAGGGACAGAATTCCCAATGTGCACCGTCTCTCAAGATCTCTCTTCTGTCGGGTGGAGGCACGGCTATCCCTCCCTGCCCACATTGAGATGGCTGAAACACTTCAGGTATGCTAGTGGGAATGCTATTGTGCCCAGCCAGGGCACAGGAGGATCAATGTGAGGTGAAGGGTTCTTGGGCCATCTCCTTGCACACATACATGTGGTAAGTCCACTCTGGTCCCTTATCTTCACTTGTATATGTGTATATATTATATATGTGTATTATATTATAAGTGTATTCTATTTTACAATTGCCTAAAACTGATACCTGTGTCTTCCCATTTCCTATGTCAGGAAGCCAGGTTCAGTAATTCTGTGAAACAAAGGCAAAACTTATGTGTAACAGGCTGGTAGCGTTTGCCTGAAACCTCCATTTGGTGAAGAAAGTTCAGTGTGTGCTGCTGAGTCCCTTAGGTGGGTGGCTTGTTGCCCACTTAGTTATAAGGGAGGTGTGAGTAGCTCAGTCTAGAGCAGGGGTTCTCACAAGAAATTTTTTGGTGGCCTCAGAGTGCGGCTACCAACTATTGCTGGTGTCTACTGTGACAATTTTTCCTAAAATACTCAATTACGTTAGGAAAAACAAATAAATATGCACATATACATGTCCAGATCATTATTTATTTATGTAGGTTTTTTTTTGCAGACTCAAAAATAATGTACAGTTTTCTTTTCTTTGCTGGACCTAAACAGAATAGAAACAAATAATGTGTTTTGCATGTTCTTGTTCCTTTTTGTTATTGTTTCTTTTGCTTTTTTTTGGTTGCTTATTTTTTTAAGACTTGCTAGCTAGTAAGTCTGTGTGAAAAGTGATATTTGTATTTTGTTAATATCATTTTCACAGCAGCAGACTTGCTAGCTAGCAGGGGGGCACTGAAAAGTGATATTAACAAACATACAAATATCATTTTTCCACAACAGACTTAGCCCTGGCTAGCTGGAGGCTAAATT
Organism: Chelonoidis abingdonii; assembly: GCF_003597395.2. Classification (NCBI taxonomy): domain Eukaryota; kingdom Metazoa; phylum Chordata; order Testudines; family Testudinidae; genus Chelonoidis; species Chelonoidis abingdonii. The sequence goes on from NC_133787.1 coordinate 23,518,155, forward strand.
AAGCCCTGGATGGGAAGGTGGGTAAGGCAGCAGCTCAGGGCCAGGAGTGATGGGGTGGGTGTGTGGATTTAGGGACCGGAGCCCTGCAGCTGCACAGCCTGGTGAGTCCAGGGCTGGAGAATGCAGTGGGGACAGGAGCGATGTGGGGTGTGTGTGTGGTGAGCTTGGGGCCGGCAGTCACTGCCACATGGCTGGGGGCTGGGGCTGGATCACATGGCCCCATGGGTGGAGTCCAAAATCCTACAGCTGGAGGTCGGAGCACAAGGCCAGAGCCTGGGGCCAGAGGAGGCAGTGCCGAGGTGGGGGAGTGAGCCTGGGGCTAGGGCTGGGGTCACGGCTCAAAGCCCGTGGCCAGGGGATGGAGTCCACTGCCACATGGCTGAAGCCTGCCACCTGCCACCCCAGATCTGAAGCTCGAGCCCTGCTGCTTGCCTGCTCCTCCAGCATTTGTGGCTCCAGAGGGGGACAGGGCCCAACCCGTACTGGCAGCCATGGGAGGGGCCAATGCTTTGCTCCTCCTGCATCAGCACCCAGGAGGCTGTGGCCACACGAAAAGCTCCTGGTAGCCAAATGAGGCCATGGTGGCCGCATTTGAGAAACACTGGTCTAGAGCATGTGGTGTATGGGATGAACAGTCCTGCAGAAGGAATCCTCGTAGCTGGGAGAAGGTTGGGTTAAATTCAATTAACTAACGAAAAACTCCTGGTAGCCGCATGAGGCCATGGTGGCCGCATTTGAGAAACACTGGTCTAGAGCATGTGGTGTATGGGATGAACAGTCCTGCAGAAGGAATCCTCGTAGCTGGGAGAAGGTTGGGTTAAATTCAATTAACTAACCAAACTTGACCATGCTGTGACTTTGGAAACATTTTTTTTTAAACATCTGGGTCCAGATCCTCAGGTGGTGTAAACTGGCATAACTCCATTGACTTAAGCGAAGCTACACCAGGTTGCACCAGCTTTGGCCCCAGTTCTTTATTCTTCAGCCAACTGAAAGTACACTGCTGGTTAGGCAGTTTGATAAGATTGTACAGATATCTAAACTATTTAAATGCAAATAAAAACTCCTTAAATGAAATCCGGTAGAAAAACAGCACCTTTGTTCCCGTCTAGACAACAATCTTTGCTGCTATATTAAAAGTAAACCGTGTTTATTTGCTGGTAGTAGAGATAATTCGACTAGATATGCATTTATAATTTTCAAGGACAAACAACAGGCAGCAGTTTAATTGATTATTTTATTTCATAACATGCTAGTAGGAGTCTGTTTGACCATCACAAGCCAATCTGCTGTCTGGGAGTGGTAACCTTTTCAGATATTGAGCAATAGGCTTGTTCGTATTCAGGAACGTTTATGACATTCCAAATAGTAGGAATACACCAGAGAGAGAAATAATGTCCACTTCTGAGTTTCTTAAAATATCCTTGTATTAAAAAAATCTCTAGATCATGATCTCTTTCGTAGCATTGCCAACTCAGGATTTTATCATGATTCCAGCAATTTACCTATTTACTGTGAAAACATGATGCAAGGTACCAGCTCAAAAAATTTTCTTTTTTCAAAATGGCCACTGAGGAAAGTGAATGTGGAAAGTGAGAGGGAGGAGGCAGTGTGGGGAGCAGGAGGCAGTTTTAGGGGTTGCAGGGAAATGGAGTGCAGAGGGATGTAGGGCAAAAAAGAGACGGAGGGGGCAGAGGATAGTGATGGGGTTGGAGATGGAGGGGATTGGATAGCAGGTACCCACCACTGCCCCAGTCTAGGGAGGGCGAGTCCCCTCCAAACAGCCAGGAAAAATGATGGTAAGTTACAGGAGTTTGGTGCCTGCAGGAGGAGGTGTCGTGATGATGCAAGAAGCTCATCCAGCCCTGTGGGGACAGTTGGGTTCAGGGCCTCCCACCGATTTGGAACTTCTCCTCTACTTGGAATCTGGGTAGAGAAGCCCGTGGGAGGGGGAGAATGTGTCAGGAGAGGGGGAGGAGTCAGTGAGGTGGTGTTGGAGGGTCCAGAGACAGGGAGAAGCCCGGGGGCAGCAAGCCAGAGGAGGCGTGTGTGGGTCGGGGGGAGGTAGACAATCATAGGAAATGGATGGTAGGTCCCCTATCATAGGGATTAGGAGAGGTTAAATGGAGTATCCATCCGAACAGCCAGGGAGGGAAATACATTTTTGTGTCCATAACAGGTTGACTTTTCAATCTGAAATGATCACACATAGCCAAAAGTGTAGAGAGGAGTTAAAAAGTAAACAGACAAACAAAAAAAACCGGGTTTGATGATGATTTAAAAATCTCATGAATTTTGGGCCATCTTATGGGTTTTTGGATCTGAATCATGATTTTTGATCTCTTATGGTTGTCAATACTCCTTTCTATAGAAATTTCTCTCTGTTGTATGAACTCATCAATAAACCAATAATATTTATTCATTTCCATCATGCTAAAACACAGCCGGTGTCTTGAAAGATTTGTCTAAGACAAGACTTTTTGTCCTGTTTATTCCTTTGGTTCCTTTATCTTCTATTACATCTATTACTTCAGGATACTGCGTCATTTTCCAGTTTGCTTGGAAAGACATTAATATCTGGGATGAGACCCATGGAAGATTATTAGTAAGATAATACTCGCTTATGGAAATCAAAGGATTTACTTGGGACACTGTAAATAACAACTCCAGCACACACAGGCAGGTCTGAAACTTCCTACCAATCCCTTCCCGACCATGAGATACAACATAACATGAAAACAAGACAACTTAGCATTAAGCTAAAGATACAACACCCCCTCTTGGTGGAGTGCTGTCTACACTAATCATTACACTATTATATTGCTGTACTTTCTCTAGTCCCCTCTATCTGATGTGTAAGGAACTGCTTCTCCTCCATCTAGAAACAAATAGGAGTTTTGCCATTGAATTCAATACTAGCAGGATCTGCTTATAAATCCAGTAGATCCAGGGGAAGTGGATCCTATATCCAGTGATCCTTTAGGCTGACCATTAATACAATGGACTAGTGAAAACTGAAAATCTAACAAATAAAAATTACTTATGGCAAATGGGAATCCAGCGTGAAACAACGCCACATGAAACAACCATTACTAGTGAATGGCCCAAGGTTACAAAGTCATTTAATTTTATCTTGTATAGTGAGTTACCAGGTAATAATTAATGATTGAAAAGAATCCCACATTTCATAGCAAAAGGCTTCTAATGTTTTTTAAAGTCAAAATCACTTCTGAGAAAATTAATATGTCTTTTTCTTTGGCTACTGACTGCATAAAATAATGAGCTTTTGATTCCATACATATAAAATACGTGGAGCAATTAAGAGAGCCAGAACGAAAGGGAAATAATGAAATGAGGGCATACTGTGCAACAGAAAGACCGTTTCCAAGAAGTTTCAAGGACGACTTTACAGAATGGAGACCCAATCTTGCTCCCAATGAAGTCAAATGGCAGTTTGTCTGTTCCCCCTTCCCCCCCCAACAATCAATGTATTTCTATTATATTTCGAAATAGTCCAATATAGTAATGAGAGCAGTTGGATACCTCCTCATGCATTAGCCCTCTGCACAGTAGCCTGGTCATTTCATTTCTTGATATCCAGTAAAGGGAGAGAATGAAGGGACTGGATGTTAGGACAGAGGGATAATGGTACTTGTCTGCCAGCCAGGGGCATTATGAGGCCGAACTAATTAGTATTTTAAGTTCTTTCAATCCTTTGAGCCAAAGTGCTAGAAGAGGCCCAAAGCCACTTCCATGGGCCCAACAATCTGAGTGCTGTTCCAGGAGCTGGCAGGAAAAGAGAGAGAGGATGTGTGCATTGTTGAAGCCTCTGACTCCAAATCTTCCTTTGCTCCACCCTCAACGTTCTTCCCATCTTCTGCTGCTCAGTCCTTCCTGCAGAGAGCTCTGCCATATGCAAAGGATGCACCACCCCATGTATCTCTTATAAATCCTGTTCCCTTTTTGCATAATAGACGCACCCTGTATTTTCTGCTGGGAGTCCTTCCCACCGGTGGAGAAGGGATTGGGCAGCATTTGACCCTAAGGCCAAGATTTTCAAAAATGGGTGTCTGTGTCTATATTCAGGCATGTTGATAAGCTGCATAGTTTTCAAAGGTTTTGAGCATGTTAATGGAAGCTAAGGGTGATGCCCGGCTCATACTGATTTTTATTTCCATATTTATCCTCCATCTGCAATTTTCATGTTAAATTTCTCCAAAGTCAAAAGTCATTTTTCTATATGCCAGTACAGTTGGTTGAAACATTTTCAATTTAACTTTCTTTCCGTCAAAAAATAACACTTTGATAAAACAAATGGTTCAGAGAAACGGGTTGATTTTGACAATATATTTCGTATGGAAGTTTCTCATGTCTTGGCAGGGGATGGGAGAGCGAGCCATCCCCTAATTTGGAGCAGTGACTTGAACCTGGGTCTTCCTCATCAGATGAGTACCCTAATCACCAAGCTCTTGCCTATTCTGGGGTGGGTGGGTCTCTCCCTCCCTCCCCCCTTCTCCCCCAAAATCAAGAGGTCTCATCTTCATTCTGCACTGTAACAAAATCAAATTTCAAAACTTAGACACTTTTTGTGAAAAGAAACTATTGTTTTCTGCCCAGCCCTAAGTGCCAGCACTGCAAACTCAGCCCACAGATCTGAAAAGCAGGCATTTTCCATGGCTTCAGTAGTGAAATTAGGGGTTTTTAAGGTCAGGCTTGACAAAGCCCTGGCTGGGATGATTTAATTGGGGATTGGTCCTGCTTTGAGCAGGGACTGGACTAGCTGACCTCCTGAGGTTCCTTCCAACCCTGATATTCCATGATTCTAAACATCTGACGGCAGATCCATGACTGAGCATTTTTATATTTGAAGAATGTATTTTATGTGTATGTGCATGCATGCGCAGGCAAAACTGTCAATTACTTATCTACTCTGTATAGTCATTGCATTGAACCAAACCTCAGACATTATGGGCCAGAGGTTATCCTAGGGCATTTAGTGTGTGAATAAACATAAGACTTTTGGGGATTTTTTTTAATCTTAAATAATGTCTAGAAGTTATTTTTGATTTTGCACTTCTTTTTTAATGCATTGAATTCACTTGTGTAAATGGAATCTATTTGCACTATTATGAAACTCAGGCCTGGTCTCCACTAGGAAATCACTAGGGTGAAAAAACCCACCCCCCTGGGTAATGCAGTTTAAACAAAGCTAACCCACAGTATAGACAGTGCTAGGTTGACCGGAGAATTCTCTCACATAGCTACCACCTCTCGGTAGGGTGACTATAGTTCCCTCCCCGCCCCTCCCCCATGCGAGTCTGTTGCCTGTCCTTGGAACACTGTGCCACCCACACCGCAAGGCTGTCGCCCATAGCTGGAACCCTGCCCCCTCACATGCTAGAATGCTGCCCTCCTCCACCCCAGCTCTGCCTCCTCCCTACAGGGGGCTGGCATCTCTGCTCTCCCCCCTACTCCAGCACGTTCCTCTGTACCGCATCCCACTTTTTTGACAAACGTGGGCATTTGTCCTGTTTGTATAACCCACACACCTCCTGCGTGTGGTATTCTATCCCATCTAGTGGCACTGAGACCACTTAGAGAGAGAGATTAATGAGTTTGCTCCAGGGCCTTAGTTAACAGCCAGTTGAGTTTTAGCTCATGCAGTAGAGGCTCATGCGTAAGCCCCAGTGGTTCCATCCCACCTGCCGACAACTGAGGTCTGTCAATATTACATTTGCTCTTGCCAGCTGATCAAGTCAGCAAGAGCAAATGGGACAAATGCTTCTTTTTGGGGGAAAAAACGGTCAGGATGGCTGGGACAGGGCTTAAAAAAGGGACTGTCCCGGCCAAAATGGGACGTATGGTCACTCTATGTCTCAGGGAGGAAGGCCAGTCTACAGTACAAACTTACATAGATTCATAGACTCTAGGACTGGAAGGGACCTCGAGAGGTCATCAAGTCCAGTCCCCTGCCCTCATGGCAGGACCAAATACTGTCTAGACCATCCCTGATAGACATTTATCTAACCTACTCTTAAATATCTCCAGAGATGGAGATTCCACAACCTCCCGAGGCAATTTATTCCCGTGTTCAAGTACCCTGACAGTTAGGAACTTTTTCCTGATGTCCAGCCTAAATCTCCCTTGCTGCAGTTTAAGCCCATTGCTTCTTGTTCTATCATTAGAGGCTAAGGTGAACAAGTTTTCTCCCTCCTCCTGATGACACCCTTTTAGATACCTGAAACATCAGTATAACTTCGTTATAGCGACCTAATCCTCGATGTAGACAGCGCTATGTCAAAGGGAGGGCTTCTCCCATCAACATAGCTATCGCCTCTTGTGGAGGTGGGTTAATTGCACTGAGTCATAGTAGCATCTTCACTGAAGCGCTACAGCAGTGAAGCTGCAACGTTTTAAGTGTAGACAAGCCCACAGACATTCTTTCTTGTCATTAAGTCATTCTGTTTGAAGCTTTCAGGCTATGGAGCAAATAATGTAAGGACCTTACTGAGAATTCAGTCATGTATGGAAGCTAAAAGCCACTGCTTGAAGAAACACAGATATTGCCATCAATATGAAAAGCAGATTATTTAATAAATCAGTGTAATAACATACAGAGTGGTTGTTCCTTAAAAATATAAATATTCTTTTGTGTCTCTGTTCATTTTGCGGTGAGATATGATGGTTTTTAGACAAAGCCTCTTTAAAATAAATCAATGCTGAATTTTTGTCACAACATAATTTCAAGCATTATCTGTTGCTGGAAAACAAACGTCTGTGAGTTCGTAATTGTGCCTGGAGATTTTAATATTTCTTTTCTAAAGCAAAAGCCCTAATTTTGGAATTAGTTTAAGATTACAGAGCAAATATGCCAAAATTTAAAGTATGTATTTATAGTGCTTTGTTAATATTTAACAAGACAGACTATTTTGATATTTTTAGAAATGGTAAGAGATTCCAAGTGAAAAGAGAAGAAATTATAGCATGATGAGAGGCATTAAGAAGGCACATACAATAGCTTAGGGTTTGCAAGGTTGAATTGTAGAATCTCAGAGTGACTACTCACATAGCAGACCCAGTCTCAGCTGAGGAATGGTAATCTGTGCTTGTTTGTCTTGAAGATCTAGCAATTTTAATGAAGGATAATGGCATTCACATACATGCCTTGAAAAAAAGACGTGCGTAGGTGAAAAAATGTGCCATGCCTCAGGCAAATGCACTTGAAAAATTGAACAATATGGTTCTAACTTGAAACATTGGTGGGGAGAGGGGAGGAGGAATTAAAGAAGCAAACCATATAAAGCATCTTGTCAAATACAGTTCTCTATTTCTCCTTAACCCTTTGTTTCTGCTTTACCAAATACAAAAAAGTGCATACAAGAATTTTCATAGCAATGTGTCAAAATTAGACTCTTCATAGTAATGAACAAATAAAACCCGGTACAAATATCAATTTATCTTTATCCTGAGGAGATTTAACCCACACTTGTATATATTATTATTTTATCATTTCCATTACTGTAGCATCTAGAGGCCCAAACAAGACCGAGGCCCTATTGTGCTGGGCACTGTACATTCACATAGCAAGTGACAGTTCTGGCTCCAAACTGCTGACAATCAAAATAGACACGACAGAAAAAGGGTTGGAGAAAGGAAGTATCTTTATCCCCATTTTACAGATAGGAAAACAAAGCACAGAAAGGTTAAATGACTTCCCCCAGGATTCATAGGAAATGTGTGGCAGAGTTGGAAATTTAACCCAGATTTCTCGTTTTAATAACCACAAGACCATCTGTCTCTCTTCCTCATGTGTGACACACGTACATGCACACCTCCATTAAACATTCTGATAGAACAACTGTCAAGAAATAAAAAGGGTGACACTTATTTGTCAGCATCAGTTGTGCTGAGGAGACTCAATCAACAGAAGCTTGTTAAGAGTGGCATTGAGTGTGCCTATCCGTGTGAGATGTTGGAGGATAAGTGCAAGAGTCTGACTATGAGAGAGTAGCTGTCTGCAGGGTGCCTTTTCCCCTGAAATGTCCACCAGAAACAGCATTTTTCTGAGACTCAGAGAGTAAGGCTTCCAAAAGGTACAGCTGTACAATTTTCCCTAACACAATTGTCTCCAATAGTTGTAATTAAACATGGGAAAGGAACGAGTCATAATTTAAACTCTCACACTTTGATCCTGCAAAGAGAAGCATGTGAGTAGACCTTTGTATTGACTTCAGTGGAGGTCCCTCTATGTGGTTCTCTTTGCAGGATTGGGGCCTCAGTTTCTAATGGAATGAGCAGCTGTTAAAAGTGGTCCTAATTATTGACTTCAAGATTTCAAAGTGATTATTTTTCATATAATAACATAAGAGATAGCTGCTTCCACTCTTCTCTATGGGCCAGGCTCCCCAGCTGGGCTACATCTCCTCTGATGCAGCATCACTAAGGGCTTCCATGATGCAACTATCTTCCCTAATTATTAGGGCACACTATGGTGCATCATGGGAGATGTAGTCTGACCAGGGAGCCTGGCCTATAGAGGAGAACCTACTGAGGTAACTGAGCTACCTCTACCATGAGCCAATAAGGAAACATATCTGAATCAAAATATTTCAGTTTTTTGCATGTTTATTTGCGAAAACCAAACAACAAAAAACAAAAAACAATTTTCGATAGAAAATTGAGATACGTTGTTTTGCTGAAATTTTTTTAAAAGCAAAAAACCTCATTTTGCTCTCCAGCTCTAGCGGTTTCCATTGTGCTCTGCAGGGCAAGTTTCTGGAAAGCAAGACACCTACACAGCTTCCATTTTGATATCGAGATCTTCGATGACAACCAGTCCAAACTACTTATTGTGACAACGCTGATGCAGGAATTCTGAAGGAAAGCTTTATTCTTTGTTTACTCATTTGCATGTCTGTACTTAGAATGCAGCTAACTTAGAATACTCAGCTCACCATTGTTTCAGAGCAATGCTAATATCTGGGTTGTGGGAACAAAATAAAACATTTGTGTGTATGCGGTTTAGAGGCAAGAATTTCTTTTGTGTATGCCTGCTCTTTAAGCCAGAGCTGGAGAAAGCTTTTCCACATTGTGGTTAAGAATCTTTTGTTTTTTAAAAAGGGGCCAATTGTTTGTTATGAAGAAAACATAAGCAATTTAATTGGCTTATTTAAAATCCAATAGTTTAAACTATAATAAATATTCAGTTCTTTGCCATTTAAAATGTGTTTGTCAAAATTGTTTTTTGCTCACTCTCTCTCTGCCAGTTGGATCTTTATTATGCTATTGCTAACTGCCTTTTTTTCCTGCCAAAAGCTGAGACATATATAAATTAGATTTAAAATGGTTTTAAAATTAGACTTTCAAAGTATCATTTGAAAAACATGTTACAATGATTCATGCTAACAAGTCAGTTTTATTTGTTGGACAAATTGAATAAATATTTGTTGTACTATTTTATATCACTGTCAATAATTCAGTTAAAGCAGAGAAAATGGAGAGGAAAACAAAACAAAACAAAATACTCCCGTAAGGTGGACAATATCATAGCAGTCTGAGCAGTGCATAGTATGGCAGCTAACGTTAACTAAGTATGGAAACAATTAAGGGCTGGATCCTGCATTACTTATGCACCATTGAGTTCACAAAGGTATTCAAAGAATGGATGCTCAAACAGTGGAAGTTATGGCCCTATATGGGCAGTTTTCTTCAGTACAATACAGTCTAATTGAAGAAGCAAAGATTTATTAATTACAATGGCAGCTTAAAATGCATAGATAAATTCTGTAATCTATAGAATCATGGTCTGTGCTAAAATTCAGGCATTCAGGACTGTTTACAAAAATGGGCTAATAAGGAAAAACAGCTTTATCATTGTGGCATTTATTGTGGTCAGCATCTGCATGGGAGAAGGAAGGGTATGAAAAGTAGTCACATTTCAAAAATACAAGACAATAGGCCAAATCCTGCCCTGCTGTAAATCCAGTTAACTCTGTTGACTTCAGTGGAGTTGTTGCAGATTCATTTTGTTGTAGTGTACCTGAGCTCAGCTTTGGCCCAGTGTCCTTAAAATTATTCCATGGAGGTGAAAAAATGGATTGAGTAGCATTTTGCTTGCAAATTTACTTTGATGACATGAATGTTCTGAAAAATGCAGTATTGAGGATAAATCTTAGGGTACGTCTATACTACCCACCGGATCGGCGGGTAGTGTTCAATGTATCGGGGATCGATTTATCACGCCTTGTCTGGATGTGATAAATCGATCCGCTAATCGATGCCCATACTCCACCTCAGCAGGAGGAGTAAGTGGCGTTGATGGGAGAGCCGCGCAAGTCGACTTGCCACCATGAGGGCATCCAGGTAAGTTGAACTAAGATACTTCGACTTCAGCTACACAAATAGAGTAGCTGAAGTTGCGTATCTTAGTTCGAACCCCCCTGCTAATGTAACCCAGGCTCTTGTCTATAACCTACTAAATCCTACTGGAGCCAGATTTAAGCCTCTGTTATGGGTTCAAGGTGTTGTTCCAGTTGCCAAACACTGAACATGCTCCTCGGTTGTTTTCCACTGTGAATTGATGCATAATTTGCCATAATTTGGACTACTATTATCTGAAGTGCATTTATATTTGTTCTGGAAGATCAGTGTGTCAACTTATACACTGAATTATCCCAGACAGTACTTTTCAATAACATTGCATCTCTCTCAAAGACCCAGGATAATAGAATCGCTGTGCTGGATCCTCCCCAAGTTATGCTTAGTGTGAGTAAGAGGTTAGGGTCCAAATGTGAGGATTAGGCTTTGTCTATGCTAGCACTTTTGTTGGCACAACTTTTGCCAGCAAGGCGTGTGAAAAAACATACCCCTGACCAACATAAGTGACACTGATGAAAGTGCAGGCGTGGACAGCGCTATGTCAGTGGGAGACGCTTGCTCGTCGACATAGCTACCACCGCTCACTGGGATGGTTTAATTATGATGGCAGGAGAGCTCTCTCCTGCTGCCATAGAGCAACTACACAGGAGAACTTACAGCAGTCCAACTGCAGTGTACCGCTGTAAGGTCCATAGTGTAGACCTGGGGTAGGCAACCTATGGCATGCGTGCCAAAGGCAGCACATGAACTGATTTTCAGTGGCACTCACACTGCCCAGGTCCTGGCCACTGCTCCAGGGGGCTCTTCATTTTAATTTAATTTTAAATGAAGCTTCTTAAACATTTTAAAAACCTTATATACTTTACATACAACAATAGTTTAGTTAGATATTATAGACTTATAGAATGAGACCTTCTAAAAACGTTACAATGTATTACTGGAATGTGAAACCTTAAATTAGAGTGAATAAATGAAGACTCGGCACAGCACTGCTGAAAGGTTGCCGACCCCTGGTGTAGACATAGCCTTAGGCACCAATACATAATAGATATATCTGTGGATATGCATTCAGCATCTGATTCTGCCACCCTGAAGCAACAGTACTTCAGGGAAACTTTTCACTGAGTGCAGACCTACTCACTGTGAGTAACGGTGGCTGAATTGGTGGCAGAAGGTGAAAGGTGCAATAGGTAACCTGAGATAAATATTATCATATATGCTGTGATAATGCCTTGGCGCCCCAGTCCTGGACCAGGACCCCATTGTGCTAGGCATGGTGCAAATACAGAACAAAAAGACTGTCCCAGTTTACAGTTGAGATGTTTATTTCCATCAGCTTAATGAGTCCACATCTGAGGTGGCCAAGGCATATCAGTTATTTCACTTCAGTGTTTGAACTGGCTTTTATTTCAGCCAGTGTTAGGACGTGGCGCCTCCAGAATAGAAGTGTGTTGAACTAAAAGTGGTCACTTTTCGGAGAACTTTTTTCCCTAATATAGAAGTGGTGTCAAACCTGCATAAATCCACAAATGGAGCATGAAAGCAGCCCAAGATCAACATTTCTAAATTTCAACCAAGATAATAACTATTTCAGCCATTTCTCTGAAGTATGGCTTGTGGATCTGCTGCCAAAATATAACCCATAATATTCCCCCAAAGTAGAAAAATTGATCCCCACTTTATACAGTTCAGAACTGTTGAGAAAATTTATCAGACTGAATGTTGGGGGTATGTTGGTTTCTAATGAACTTCAATAGCCTTTTGATATTTCCAGCAATATGCTTTATGTATTAGTTTAAACAGGCCAAATTCTGATCTTGGTTACACCAGGGTAAATTTGGAGTAATTCCACTGAAGTCAATTGACTCCTAATGAAAGCAGATTTGGCCTATTCTGCTCATGAATGTTTTTTTCCAGAGGGTCTCAGCCTACTTGCCAGAGACCTTTCCAGTTAGCTCCCCCTATATTTCTTCCCCCATGGAGGCTGCTATGTACCTGGTGCCACACATCTTGTTGCCTACTTTGGGCTCAGTTCTGCTCTCCCTGAAGTCAATCTGAGTTTTGTTATTGACTTCAATGGGAGCAGGACGAGGACCCCACTGTGGGCTATTTGAATGCTGCTCCTTAATCAGCCACATGGGTTGTTGTTGAGGTACACCTCTACCCCAATATAACGCTGTCCTTGGGAGCCAAAATATCTTACCGTGTTATAGGTGAAATCGCGTTATATTGAACTTGCTTTGATCCACTGGAGTGCGCAGCCCCGCCCCCCCGGAGCACTGCTTTACCGCGTTATATCCGAAGTCGTGTTATATTGGGTCGTGTTATATCAGGGTAGAGGTGTATGTGGTACTTCCTAACCTTCACTCCAGGCTCAGGGCAGGTCTCTACTACTGCTGAAGTCCATCTAACTTGTGTTGCTCAGGGGTGTGAAAAAGATCTAAGTGCTGTCCAACATCGGCACTATTTTGCTCTCCCACCAACATAGCTTCCGCCTCTCGCAGAGGTGGAGTAATTATGCTGATGGGAGAACGCCCTAATCTTCTGAGATGAGAGAAAGAGACCAAGACTATGTATCCAGATGAGGCCTCCCGCATGGCAAGGAGTATTGTGATGTATCTATCTGCAATGTTAATTTAAATTCTTGTAGCACTTAGCCATATTGCAAGGAAAACATTTCTTAGTGTGTGTAGTTCTGTTATAAATGCTAATCTAATTGCAAAACTATGATAATGCACTTCCCTGAGTATTGCAAAGTTTCCGGGATCATTTGCAGCTGCAAACTTTCACTTCATGCCAATGTATCACATGCTGGTGGTTGAATTTTTAAATAAATTTTCTAAAAATACAGAGGTCTTTTGAAATAAAAGCCTGATGAGCAGAAGAAAGGAGAAAGTTAGGAATCCCTCCATCAGTCTTCTCACTGATTAACCTTCTCTCCTGGGCTCTCAGGAGTAACGGGCCAGATTTGGATAGTGGACCTGTTTGGATAGCAGTTCAATTAGTTACAGAGGGAATAACTCATGGAGTAAGGTGCATTTCGACTTTAGGAAGGGTATCAGAATCTGGCCCTGAATAGGGAAACCCTTGATTCAAATCTCTGTCCAAGAGATATAGAGTAAATCAAAGAGACACGAAAAAAATATACAGTAATGACAGGATGAATATAAAAGAGGTATATCAGTTGCATTGATGCTAAGCCATTTAGAGATGTTGTATACAGATGATCAATGGTCAAGAAAGTGCTTTTATATTGTTATAATTTCTAACTTAAAACTGAAGAACAATCACTCAGCCCTCAGATGTGGGTTCCAACCTGCGTCTTTGCTTGCTGTACTAATTCTCACCAGCTCCATTTCATAGGAATTCCTAGAAAAAGTTGCAAAATGCATATTACAAGTGTATTGCTCACTTATTGACCACAAGGCAACAGTACCCAGTCCCTGCCATCTCAGAACTATGAACTTTGTTGTTTCTATCAAAATTACAGTTTAATTACAATTAACATCCTCGAACACCCTCCTCCACAACTACAAAGATGTCCTTGCCAGGCCTTACCTAATCCTGCAACCCTTAGTAATACTGAATTCAGTGGGATTACTCACATGAGTAAGGACTCCAAGATCAAGCTCACAATGTAGCCAATTTTCTGACATCAGCGAGGCATCAAAATTAATAAATAAATAAAACCCCACTGAGCCCAAATCATCAGTCCCTACTTAGTTTTCACTGGGGAAAAATTTGCATTGACTTAATGTGCAAATGAACCCCAAATCTTATGACAAAACTTGAGGCTTAGTTTTATGGGCATACAATCAACAGTGGGCCCAAATGGCTACCTACCAGGCTACCTACCAGGTTTGTCTAGCAAATCTAAAATTTTCATATTCACCCACAGTTTATCATGTACCTATAAAATTAAGGCTGCAGCTGTTTGCTGATGCAAACTCACAGACTGTTTCGCAAATGTTTCTTGGTGCTGTGATACAGGGTTTGTATATGTTTGTGTTTAAAAATATTATGTAGGATGTTAAAGATTATATTCTAGAGTTCACTCCAACAAATCATTGACTTAATAGGACTGTATGCCTGAATAATAGTTTGAAAGTTCAGACCCTTAATTTGTATGTATTTGCTAATTGATAATTGAATCTCAGAAAGCTGTTCACAGAAGTATCCAAAAATTTAGCTGCTCATCTGAATCTCATGAGCTAGAAACTGGACCAGGGAATCTCCTGAGAACTGGCTTTCTTGTGAGCTATCCAATTACTGCTTTATCCCAGTTGAGTCTTAAATATCATGAACATAGCCTCCTTTTTGACACTTCAATTTCCTATGTATTTCCTAAAGCATTTTGTCCCTTCAATTTCCTATGCCAGATGGAACCAGGAGGGTGAAGATGACGAGAACTTTAAAAAAAAACTTACAGGATCTTAATGAAACATTAGTTTGCGTTTCTGGGGAAGTTTCAGATTGGCCTTATTTTCTCTGCTGGTTTGCCAGTCCCTAGTATTTACACCATTGTCTTCTTCCAGATAGGTCCTCTGCTTGGCAATGAAATTAAATTCATACAACTGTCATGCTGGATAAGTTTGTTTGTTCTCCTAGTTATGCCTGTGGTGAAAGCCAATACCTGATGTTTCAGAGTGTCACAACATTAAAGATCAGCATTTGCCAGATACCACACAATAACCACATTTATTTTCTATTCTAAGCCTAGGAAAAAAGATGGCATCACAGAGGTATCTGATGGCAAATGCTGCCTTTTTAATGACAACCACCGTCAGAAGCCTTGGGTGGTCAGTTTGCATTAATGATATCACTGAGGATCATTTATTCTTTGCAAGGATTTGCAACTGGATTTTTGTTACTGTTGAATCAAGTCTAAGTGTGTCCTTGGTAGTCAACCAGCAAGCTACTGGAACTTTAATAAACTACTGTGGAGAGCTTTTCTCACTGATAGAGAGGCTGAAGGTCTGTAGCAGAAATAGAATATATTTTCAGTGTCAAAATGTAAACTGGAGCATGAATCAGCCTTCTGGCTGGGTGTACAGAGAGGGAAGCCTCTAGTACCTTACCTCTGCCCTCACCATCTGTGGCAACGTGAATGTGCTGCAGGTGCCAAGGATTGTGGGAATATATTTGGACAGTTGTGGAATACAAGCAAGAGGAGAAAAACAGCTATCTTGAGGCAAACATGTCCTGATTTCTAAGGGAACTATATTTATGTTAGTCATAACCAAATCATCCAATATAATTGGGGAAAAAATGAGTGAGCTTAAAAGAATTTAAAAAAAAAATTCACAATTCCCATAATAAATATGGACCTGGTTTAGAGGGTTTGTGAGAACTTCAGAAGTTGAAAAGGGTAGCAAACCCCAATGTTTTCCAAAAGACAACACCAGAAAAACCACAGACTGCCTTTTCTTTTTCTTTTTTTTTTTTTGGCTAGATGGTGTAAATCTCATCTGTCATAGCTCCTTCTGTGTTGCTTTATTTAATGTTTCCTAATTCTGTGCTGCTATATTATATTAAGAGCTAACAGGTCACATTCTTGCTCTCTTTACACTCTGTGTGAGCACATCTGAGGGCAGGATTTGGACAAATAGTTATGAATACTTGCCCCGTGTTTTCCATCTTCCTGCTTCTCTGAACATTCTCTTGTTTTCTCCTGGCCTGATTTAGGGAAGTTCCAATTGAAGTCAGTGCCCTCTTAGGACCTTGTTTAGAAATTCATTTAGCTCCCTCCTGACTGCATTCTTACAGTCACTTTTATGTGAAGCATATTCTGTATGTTGGATGTCATTTGCCTCTGTAAGGTTTGTATAAATTTCCAGACTGTATCTCTTCTCTTCACTGTTTTTACATTGGCAAGAAGTTTCCTCTCTCTCTCTCTCTCATTTCTGTTTCCATCTACTCCTGTCCCTCCAGTTTGAGGAATGCCTGACAAATAATTTTAGACAATGGACTTTTCTGTGACTCTGTTATTACTGTTAAATAGTTTTGTCTTCATTTTGACTAAAGTTACAGAATGTAGCTTTTAAGCTATAGTCATGCGAACATTTACTATTAGCATTAACCTTTGCTCTTCAGTTGTATCTAAAAGACCTGAACTAAGGGTCATAGATAAAACATCCCCTAGATTTTTTTTTAAAAAAACTGAGTTTCATCAGTGAATCATTAACCTGGTAGATTATTTACTATTACTTACTAGAAGAAATACATAATGTAGTTTTACTGCCTTGTTCAGGTTTGACTTATGTATAGTCTTGATTCCATAGGTTCTCCACTGAGGCAGGGCCTGTTGTAGCCTTATAAACATCTAGCTAAAATTTGCCTGAACAGCAAAGAAATCACAATGATTCACACACTCTCCCCAGATCTTTTCTACTTAACATGGAACACTGAGAATCTTGTCTTGCATGAGGGAAAACTCATATATCTATGTTAGAGTCCAAGAAATGTTAGCTTCAAGCTCAAATAGGTAGCCAGGTTCTCAATTGTCCCCAGATTCTGCTGGAAGCCAAAGCCAATTAATTGCAGTTCCTGGATCCTAGATCAGGTTTTATGCTGGCCCCAACACAGATGAGAGTAATATACAGATTACAGATCATGGGGGCTGTTCAAATTGAAACCAACTACCTACAGCTACTAAGGGCCTGCCAGAGCACAGCGTGTTCTGTCCCCACACCCTCGGTGCCTCTGATACAGCTCTGAACTGGGGATGCATGAACTGGTTACACCAGCTCTATAGCAAAGTAAAGTATCAATGATGAAAACAAATCAGTTCTTTCAGAGAATACAGCATAGGGAAGGAGGGGAGGGAGTGGGCTGACTAAACTTTAATCTTAGTCTTGGGCAGCTCAACAGGAAGAGATAAATAAATTAGAGTCATCCTTTGTTAGTAATGAGCACTTGCACCTTCTGTTCGCTATCATCTGCAGTCTTACAGAGAGGATGATCTCCTCCTCCCTTCCCAGTCTTGCCAGTATATTTTTGTGAATCAGGATTTACAGTAATTTTTGGGAACAAGATTTCCCCATTTCTCCTCTAGTACACGCCTCTCTTAATTTTATCTCCTTCCCCAGAAGACTGGTGCACCCCAAAGCTAAGGGAGTGGAGTGTGAGTAAATCAAAGGATTTGTGTGAGTCAGCTTCCTTTTTTTTCCTTTCTGTCAACTGAGAAACAAATGTGATACCCTCCCGTCCGCCCTTGCCACAGGGCCAGTAACTATATTTGGAGTTTGCAGTGGTTGGGGATCAATGTGTTAGAATCCCCTTTGAGAAGATATGTTGGGAGATGTGGTCTTTTGGATACAGAAGAAGATAAAGGGCCTCTCACTTATACTAGGGTAAATCAGGAAGAATGCCATTCACTTAGCTCTACCAATAATCATTTTGTCAGCTGACTGCTCAACGTGCTGCCTACCCTCCTGGAGAAGGGCAGCACAAGCCAATGATGAATGCCTTCACATTGCTTACATGAACTACAGCTGATTGCTTAACAACAAAGGATTTAATGTTGCTTTCATTATGGATTATGCAGCATGATGAGCTTAATCTGTGTTGACAAGCAGGTTTAATTGTACATCGCATCTTTGCTTTGCTAATGGGAATGTTTGGTTATATTATGATGTTTACATCCACAGGACAAAATCTTGACCTTGCTGCACTGAGGGTGTACAGTCAGCCGTAGTTCTGAGGCCTTGCCATGCTTTCTGCCCATAGGGCAAGAAGGTCTCCTGAGAAGTGGCTTTGGAATCACTTTGTCTGCTCAGTCCTCACATGGAGACTTTTCATTCAGTTTAAGAGTGGCCTATATCAGTTTAGCTTAATTCAGTAGGAAACCAAAGTAAGCTAAATCTTAAATCAATTGAGGACCATCAAGGGTTTTGCCTTTTTAAGCAAATTGTTTTTTAAATTGATTTTAATTAAACCAGTGCAAACTTTCTCTATAGATGAGGCTTTGGATCCTGACTGTGAAGCAGCTGGGCAGCCCTTCTGTGTCCCTTTCCCTGGTAGATTATAGATATAAATAAACTGTCAATAATAACCATTAGTCTGTTTTTCAAGTCTCCCCTTAGAATGAGTGGAGTATTCTATCAATGATTGTAGCATTTTCACAATCAGTGTCAATATAATCTTCTAGTGCAGCAGTTCTCAAACTGTGAGTCAGGACCCCAAAGTAGTTCCCCAATGTTCCCTCTAATTTTTTATATCCATGGGCAGAATGAAATTTTGTTATGTGCAGTAATATAGAGGGGATGTATGGTGGGGGTGGGGCATAGGGGTTTGGAATGTGGGAGGGCGCTCAGGGCTGGGGCAAAGGGTGGAGGGGTGAGGGCTCTGGCTGGGACCAGGGGTGATAGGTTTGGAGTGTGGGAGGGGGCTCAGGGCTATGGCAAAGGGCCGGGGCATGGGGGGAGGTGAGGGCTCTGGCTAAGGTTGCGGGCTCTGGGATGGGGCAAAGGAAGAGGGATTTAGGGTGCAGGCTACCCCGGGGCTGCAGTGGGGAAAGAGGAATACCCCCAGCCCTATCATGCCGCAGCAGCCCAGGACCGAGGGAGAAGCGCCTCTCCCCAGCCATGGCAGCTCTGAGCCTTGGATCAGGGGAGAGGCACCTCTCCCCGCCTGCACGGCCCTTGATAGCCTGCTGTACGGCCGCGCAGCTTAGAGGGAATTTAGGTCCTGAATCCATTTTAATGAGGTCGTCAAGGCTGGTGTTAGACTTGCTGGGACCCGAGGCTGAAGCCTGAGCCCTTGGGCTTCAGCCCTGACTGGTGGAGCTCAGGTTATAGGCCCCCGCCTGGGGCTGAAGCCCTTGGGCTTTGGCTTTGGCTTCCCCTTCTGCGGTCAGGTAGCAATTTTTGTTGTCAGAAGGGGGTCACGGTGCAATGAAGTTTGAGAACCTCTATTCTAGTGTTTTTCCAAAGAAATGAAACTGTAACTTCCCTCTCCATTACTTTGGTTATGAAGAAGAGGTTGCCTTTGGTACAACAGGCTATTGCAGATTGAACTAGAAGATGAAAGCTTTAAAAGGGTTTAAGTAAGGGCAGGACAACAGAGCTAGTTCTAAGCGTATTTAGTGGAGAATTTTTGTTAGCTATTCCCTTCCCTGGAGTCAACACAGACGTCTCCTCATCTCTTTCCATTCCCTGGGTTATCCACGCACCCTCACTATCCATTTCCTGCCTAATTTTTCCACCAAATCTCAGCACCTGTCTTCCCTTCTGTACTCTCTCCCAATTTGTGTATTATGTTTGTCTGCTAGGTGTTGGCCTCTCTTGATATGTTCTTCAGCATCCGATGGCACAATAGAGGCCTCAGTTCTAGAATGGGTTTCAGGAGGCCTCAAACCCAATAGAAACCTGAGTTAACCAGATAACATTTACAGTGTTAATGTAGCCCTTTATGGTAATTGCAGACATTATCCTCTGAGAGGACCAAATCCTGTTTGTTTTACTGTGCATATGTGCTTCCGTGACGAGTAAGGCAAAATGAATTTGGCCTATTAGTATGCTCCAAGATCCAAGCACTAATCCAGAATTTTCTCCTGGGACTTTGCTAATGGGAATATTTTCTCCTGAGACTTCTGAAGGGAGAGTTTTTGTTTTGATGGGCTAAATAGAGAATGATGATCTCTGATGAACACAGTGATTTCTTCAGGAATAGTGGACTGAGGTATTCTTCCTCAGATTCTGCAGGATGTTCAGTTTGGATGAATGCCACACATGGGTCAGCAATCTTTGTTTAAAAAGCTGCTCCATGTATTTATTCCATTGCCTCTAGCGCTTCAAAGTTTCAGCATTTAAATTAAGGCTATAACTGTGTAGATTCTGAAATTCTAATTGCTGTCTCTTTTTGCCTTTTCTCTTTGGGCTTTAAATTCTAACCTCATTTACAACCATGATGTCAGTGAGGTTTCATGATTATATGTGAGGGTAGAATTTAGCCCAAAGAGAGAAAGCAATTGAAAATAGAATTTGATGCCTTATCTAGAAATTGGAGAATTCTCACAATGATGGTATGTGGGAGGCCCATTATCATTAGGTTTTGCTGAAGGGGGCAGAGTAATCTTGCTTAAGTTCAAAGATAGTAGCTTCCACTTCCCATTTTAAAATACCATTTAAATGTCTGCTGCACAAAAAGAGATGGCATTTAATTTTTTTCCTTTGAAATATCGATGATTCTGATGTCTGATCTGCTGTGATCTATGGGATCTTCAGTTTTGTCCTCTATGAAAGCCACACTGTTTCTAAGTTCAGAATTTTTTTCACAGTCACTGTCTATCTTTAAAAATAGTTTCACTTAAATATTGCCCAATCAACTCTATTCTTGCATTCTTCTGGTTTTTTGGTTTTTTTTGTCTTTAAATTCTAGACCTATACAGATGACTATGTACTGTGGTCACCAGTGAGAACTGGCCAGGTCAAGATTTTCAAGAGTGACTAATGATTTTAGGTGGCTCAAAATTTGGTGGATGCTTAAGTAAGACACCTTGAATGTGTTTGATTTCCAGTGGATGAGTGTTCAGTATTTTCTTAAAATCAGGCCCCTTTTGGGTGTCTCAAATTGGGCACCTGAAAATAGAGCCACCCCAAATCACTAGTCACTTTTGACAATAATGGCCTGGAGTTTTACCACACCACAGCATTTACCCTTAGCTCAATAACTGCATTATTTCCTATACCTGATATTGGAAATATTCTAAAGGGTGTGGGAAATGCAAATGATGTGGAGTTAAATCTACAGACCCATTTTTAACTGTACATGGCATTTTATTTGTACAATATCAGATACATGCATGTAAATTGAGGTTTTCTACGTTAACATCTCTTTGTGTGTTTGCAATCCCAATTTTGTGTGTACAGATGAGGCAGATGCACTTTTTAAAAATACGGGGCCTGTTTTTTAATGGTCCTTGCAGTGTCTTTGGGGACCATAATTTAAAGTGTAAAATGGTTAATGATGTTTTGTATTTTATTTTAGTATAAAGAAGGAAGTACAAAGTAGCCATCTTTACAGTCAGCCATTTTCAGTTCTTCTTTTTTTTCTGCTCCGCCCTTGGACACGAGCACTCCAGAAGAGTGCATGTAACTACGAAGTAGTCCAGAGTCACTTCAGATGTCAGATGAGTCATTTGGTTGACCAGATTTTACTGGAAGACACTTTTTGAATGTCAGTAACAGAAGTATACAAATAATAGAAGTCATAGAAGTTTGTAACGTTCCTTTTTTTTTTTACTTCAATTAACTGCAGAAGCCATTTTTTCACTATTACTTTCACACAATTCTTTCAAGTAATTATTTGCAGTTCCTTAAATTTCACACTGAACTGCAAATAGATTGATTGTGATAGCTGTAAGTGTCGGAATGCATATGTGTAAGACAATGGTAGTATTTCATCAGTTACATTGGAGATAGTCATGTTATATGCAAGAGGAGATAGCGCTGGTTGATGAACATTAACAGGATTTGTAAGATTTATAATACAATTGTTCTATCACAGAATCATAGACAACAGGGATTTGAATCCCTCCCTGAACCCATGCAAGTGCTGATACCGCAGGCCCTTATTTGCATATGGAACATAATTGCAGAGTTTGTGTGTGTGTCCCTTTCTAGCATTGAGCCACATGGTAGGCTGCAATCATTTACTAGAGCCAGCTAATGGCAGTCTTCCTTTAGCTCATGTGGTAGCAGTCCTTACTTTTAGTTTTGAAGGTCCCAGGTTCAAACCATGCTTAGGGATGTCATTCCAAAACTAACCCCTAAATGGTGACTTGAATTCCTGTGAACTTCAGATATTTAGGATGGAGGGAGGGAGAAATATGTAACATGCTTACAGTACGTGCTGTGGCCTCCTTTGGTGTCTGGTCCACTTCAAAGATAAAAGCCTAGTATTCGACAAGCTGATAGAGTTAATCTCTTAGCTCAGTTGATAGAGGACCACATTTTTAGTGTTGAAATTCTAGATTAAAAGCAAACTGATGACTGATGCTGGGGGTGTTACATATAATCCTTACTCATGAATTCATGTGAATAGTAAAGTCAGTAGGTCTCCTCATATGAGAAAGTCTTCGACGGATTAGTCTCTTGTTTTCTACAGCTATATTAAGTAAGATTCCTTATGGAAAAGTCAAAATAATTGTATTATGCTTTTATATATTTGAAGTTTACTCACTATTCCTCAGGAGCACTGTGAAAGTACTTGTTCTCAAGCTATTATCTCAGTACTGTATCTTTCTATTCATATCATGGAATGGGATTAATTTAAAATTCCATCTGGCCTTTTGCTGGTTGAAGCTCCCAGAAGCCATTCCTGCTGTTCTTGCCCCTGCGCTGATGTATGGAATCCAAAATAATGGGACTGTGTCTTTACTGGGAGTTGTATTGCAAAGGCCCTACAATAAGCTAGGGCTGTAGGATAAAGGAATCTTTTTTTAAGGCACAGAAGCTTTCTTACTATCCTCTTATATTCAGATATATGGGCTATGGGCCAGATTCTGATCTTAATCATATCATTGTAGAGCTGGACTATTTTCACTGCAAGTGATGTAGGTCAGAATCTGGCCCTATTTCTCTAATGATCAGTTGTAATAATCTCTGCCTAGATCTCTGTTGCTGTTTGTGGGTCTCTGTGCCCCTCTTACTTTCTGATATCACAGCTGAGCTTTGACATCCATTTATTTGCCTATAATGTCACAATTCCATTGCTCACCAATGAGCTGCTTATGGAGCTGTAGCAACAACTGAGGAAATGAAAGAAGAGAAAGTGAAGAGGAAAATAAGAGACAAATAATTATTTACTGAGGTTCATCATCAAATAGTTTCAAAGAACAAAGATGACTAAGAAAATCACAAGCAGCTCATGTATAATTCATGAAGAAGAAAATTTTGTCACAAAAATCATTTGCCCAGCTATAATTACCACTGACAAGCTGGCCATTTCAAATAGGTACTGACTGAACTGGTATTAACATTCAAATGGGTTCACATGATGAAAGCATTCATATTCTCAGCCTTGCGCTTGCTATCCTCGGAATGAAAATATTGTCTTTGTTGTTTGGAAAATGTCCTCATTACCAAGCATGCAGTAAACGTAGGGCATTCTGCTTTTGTTTCTAAATAACTGCACATTTTTGTTCTTTCCTGAATCTTGGTCAAGATTTTTCTGTTAATGGCTGAATGAGCAGCAAACCTGAAAAATATATGCGTTATCTTTCCCACAGGTTTAATGATGAGGTTGTCATTCAGGTAACCATTGATGAGCAAGACCTGCATTTATGTTCAGCTACAATAGGAGCCTGAAGTCAAACCACAGGAGCCAGAACTTCAGATGCCAGAAGCCAAACCACAGTCAGAATCTTGAGAACAGAAAGTATCATACATAAGAGATGGATTTTGAAACACCGTTTTAAGTGAACTTTTCATAGCAGTCAAAATGATGTAACCATTTAATAAGTTGGAGTTGCAGGATATTAGCTGCTCAAATGCTCAAGAATAAACCACAGAAACACTCATTTTCACAGACAGGGGAACTGAAGAATGGAAGAGTTATGACTTGCCCAAGGTGATACAGCTAGCCACTACCAAAGTCAGGACTAGATTCCAGATCTCCCACATCCCAGTCCTGTATGCTGACCACTAGGTCATGCCACTAGTATAATAATAATAATCTACTGTATTTTTCTGTTAAACAAGTACATGATGTCCTTGTTCCTGAATGTAAACAATATCTATTAAAAACTATTGTGTTTCAAGTCCCAGGTGACAATTTTCCTTATTTCTTACTAGAAGAGAGGAGTTACCAGAAGTAGCCCACAGTAGGAACAGTACTTGCTGCTGTGAAGTTACACATTCAAGTGCCCAAGCCCAAAACCACAGTGTACTATTTGCTTTAGATAGTTATGTGATAATGCATTTCTTTCTGTTGCAAGCTGTTAAAAATATAACAGCAATGCAGAAAATAAATGTTTGAAAAAAGAGGAGCTTCCTTCTTAGTTCCTTCAGGGTGACAACTTTCTGAGAAGAACGAAAGCACATTTCAGGCTCTGACCTCCTTTACCCAGATTTGCAAGTACAGTACACTGCCTAAGTTTTTGGGAAATTACTGGCATATTACAGTGTTCTAAAGGTCGTGGCAGGATTATGACATTTGACCAACTAGAAGCAATTATGCAAACCCCTCTATGCCCCGCTTGTCTATTTCTACCACAATAATCGATGCACTTTCTTCCCTACCTCTCCAACCCATGGAATGTCCTTCCCGAGCTGGTCCTGATTTTACCTTAATGAGTACATATTAACCACGTTTGTATGTTTAATTAATTAAAACAGCAAAGAACCAAAACAAATGCTTCCTGTAGTCCATCATGCTGTGCACTAGACTTCAGGGAGTAAACTCTTAGCCCCCACCCTTCTGCACCTGACTCCTGTTCTATCTGAGGTCGGGCCCTGATGTCATCCATGCAAACAGACAGTGAAGTCTTTACAGGATTGGGGCAAGATTGTGAGTACAATGCTGATTAATACCGGGGAGGAGACCCCACATCTTTGTCTGTATTGTGTAGTGCCTAGTGTGGTGGCTGCCATCTTGGCTGACACTGAGACTGAACTAGAACTAAAAGCATGAGCTGCTATAATTTGAGCTAAAGAGCTCTGTGAGCAGTGGCTTCAACAGACTTAGATCTGGTGTGGGTCAGGCACAGAGGGGGACATAATTTGCAGTGACCAGTGCGTTACACTATCTCACCTTTGGGTGCTATAAAATAATAACAACTAGAGCTGAGTAAAATATTTCCCAGTAAAAATCAAATGAAGCCAAATACATTAAATAACTTCTTCATAAACCAAGATCAATTTTAGACAATTAAAAAGGAAAACAATTAATTCTGGATTCTTAATAACAAAATGAATAGAGGCAATAATTATCTGTAAATAACTCCTGCAGGGTGCATTGTAAATATTATTTTTGTCTATAGAAAATATATTTTGAGAAACTTTTAGTATTCATGGGATGTGTATGATTATTTTTTGTCATAAGTGATTTTTAAACAAGTCTAACTCGAAATAAGCTCTTAAAAGCTTTTCATTTTGTTTGATCAGATCGAAACCGCCACTGCTACCACTTCTGCTCTGTGGGACAGAGTGTGTTGATTTGTACAGGGACAAAAATGACTATCTCTTATCACCATAAGATACATGTGACCACCAGGACGGATACTGCAGCCAAGCAGGTGCAGCAGATTCCACAATGCATTATCAGTAGCCACGTACTGTCCTGTTTCCAGGAACACTCTTGTGATTAAGGAGATAAGAGCCCGCCAGTAACTTCTCTTATGTGAGGGAGTCAGCAAAAGTGTCTTCATCAACATGGCTTTGTAATTGCATTAGTTTCAAAGAAGCACAGCAGGAAATATAGATATAATTGTATATTATGTATTCTTTTCATCTTTGTGTCTGGTAAATAATACAGATTACAAAATGAATGTTAATAAATTAAGACCACAGTCCAGAAAACACACGTGAACAGTACTATTGAACTCAATGAGCCTGCTTACATGTAAAAAGCTACTCAGGTGAGCATTAAAATTCAGCTAATACTACACAAATATCACGCTAATGCACACAATTTGAACACTTTTAACCTATGATGTGTCCAAAGTGGTGTTACAAGGCTTTGCATTTAAAATGGTTTAATATACATCCTATCAGCACTGTTCTTTTTAACATACTGCCAGTGCTTTATCTTGTCCAGTTTGAAACAACCAAATCAATTAAAAAAAATAATCTATCAAAAACAAATAATCCCCCTAACCCCAAACAAATAAAAAAAGACCCCACCAACTATCTTTCCTCAGCCAAATTTCAGTTTGAAGAAAACAAAAAATGACAATCTGATGAATGGAAGTTCAATATGGAAGCTGAACAAAATAATTATCACAAGTATACACTGATAATCTAAAGCAATGGTGATGATGACACAGCACCCACAGGGGCTTTCTTGTTGTTGATACTAATGTTATTTTCTTTTCTTTTTGCAGTGTATATTTAAGGTGAACACTTTTGTTCTCTGTTTGGCACTCCTGCTTCCTTTACCACCTCTTTTTTCTCCCCCAGTTTGAGTGCTGGAAGTTATACTTAAAACATCATATTGATGGTTCTACTACATTTTTAACTCCAAATAAATTATGTAATTAATTTAGCCCTTTTTTCTGTTTGTCATTTAAAAAACCAATCCTGATTTCTGCAGATGTAATTATTTGTAAATATTCTCCAAAAAGACCAGATGGATAGTCATCAGTCTGTAGATTATTGGTGATCTGTTCACTTTTCCTATTAAGTATTTGTGATATGTGAATGGTCACCTAAGTTTCATGGTATCATTTCTGCTCCCTGATAGGGTAAGAAACATTTTCAACAGGACAATGTTGACTGACTGATGATAAATAGACAATACTTTAGTTGGCTGTAGAAATAGCTATTCCCTCAAAATATCTGAAAAGAATCTTTTATGCAAGTGTTTTCAGATAGCAAATATAAGGGGGTTTGAACCTGAGCAAACAGAACTGTTCAGAATTTGCAAAAAACATTCTGTTTGCTCAGGTTCAAACCCCCTGTTTGAATGGTGCAAAAAACAGTTTCAGATATTAGGTGATGCACATTTTGCAACTTTGAATTTGTTTTACTTGCAGAAAAAGTCTCATTTAAGGTTTGGAAATATTCAGGTCAGGAGATAATAGTGTAAATACAAAAGGCTGTATAATTTCATAAATAAGTTCATGCTACTATGGTGTGACATCAACTAACAGATATTTTTGCTTAACTATGTGGCTAAAACTGTACTAAGGACAAATTCTGACCTCATTTAACCCCAGGCAACCCCAGTGAAATCATGGTAACTGAGAGCAGAATTTAACCTTTAGATTTTACAATTACCTTTTACCCATGCACATGAAACACTGCATTTGACAAGTCTATAATTAGTTTAAGCTAAAACAAAGTACTTTTCTATTATTAACAATATTGCAAAAAAGTCTCAATACCACGGCTGGAAAATCAGAGCCAAGTAACAGTTTAGAGACAGTCAGTGCTATAGAGCTTATGACCTAGTTACCAAATGTACATACAAACAAACGAACTAGCCAGAGATATTCCCCTAGGAAAAATCATGATTTGCAAAAATTTTTGGGCCTGCAGCCACCCAATAAAGATCACAGAATAAAAAATATGTGTCTCCATGCCAACTCATTATTCAGTGCCCTTTCTTTGCTAGCATAGAGCCTGGCTTGCAAACTTGCCTCTACCAGGAGGCATCCATTTTGCACCTTTTCCAATAAATATAGCTGACTCTAAGGCTCTAGCTATTAGGGAAGAATTTTGCTGAAACATCATTGCCACCACTGAACATTTGGACACAACTTGTTTGACAACTCTTCAAAATGCCAAAGTTCTACCCATTCTTCTGTAATATTTGGGTGCAGTTGTTCATCTCTGTTGGATCCCTATCATTTGTGATAATCTAGGGAAGATTTCTAAGCTATAGTAATACATCTATGACCCTTTTGATAATCAACTCCAAAGGGATTTTTTCAGTAGTGTTTGAGGCCACTGATGATAAGTGTTGCTTGTTCTGAAGGACTTTGAATATGCAAAATTAATTATGGCCATTTATATTTCCTTTCTCCTGTTTGTTTTTTCCACTGAGGCATGGCATATTCCTCAGTATGTCCTTGTATTTGTTGCATTCTCTGCAGTTCTCCATTCTCCTGATTTGTCTGCAACCAGCCATCATAAAAGCCATCAATGAAATTCCGAAATCAACCAAAGGGATTACTATTGAACAATACAAGGTTGTGTGTCCTGGTACTTAAGTGAGCATGCTGTCTCAACAGTTCCTACTCTCAGCTCTGGCGAGCCTAAGTTCTGCTCCAAAGCCCAATGAATTTAACTGGAATTTTGTATATAAATACACATTATAATCATCCTCATTTTACAGACAGATGAACTGAACCAAAGAGGCTAAGGGCAAATTTTTTCAGTGGTGACCATTGATTTTGCATGCCTCCATTTTTGAGTGCCCAGCTTGAGAATTTGGGGCTTGATTTTCAGAGGTGCCATCCATTTTCAGCTGGAGCTATAAATTCTCAGCACCTCTGAAAATCAGGCCTGTGTGTTTCAATCTGTGCAAACGAAATTAGCACTTTTGAAAAAGTGAGCCTCAATGACTTGCCACACAGCGGTTAAATGGTACAACAGATTAGAACTCAGCAGTTCCGGGCTCCCAAATCAATCCACCATGCTGTCTCTCAAACAAATGTATTTGAACATCTAGGTAAAGCACTGCAGAGAAGACTTCTTTTTGTTTCATCCCTTATTTCAACCCACACTTACTCAAAGTGCATTGCAATTGATTTACATGAAAATTAATCCACACGATAAGTAATCACCAATTAGCTGTTTATTCAAGCAGCGACGGAGAGATTTTCATTCACCATTTTGTTTCAGACACTATGTCATGATGAGGCAGACAGAGGCAACGAGACAGACGTGATACCAAAAGAGTAGCTAGCAATAACCATGTGAAAGTTCTCAGACAGTTTTGACTTACTCATGTGATGTCCTAGCAGAGTAGAGGGTGGAATGAGTGATTCTAAATACGGAACAGCAGCTGATTCAAATCTGAATTCTGCTCAGCCAGAAATGGGTGGATTGGACTAGTTACAAACTGGTGGATATCTTCACTTGTTAGGTACTTGTATGTGCTAGGATGTAACAGGATGGGGATAGTATAAGAATGTAGATGTTGTAGATGGATCGAGTGTGTAGTATTCAGTGGCATGCTATAAACACAGCAGGATTTTTTAAAATATAATAGCAGTGTTTTAGTGTACTTAACCCAGATCCTCCCTCACCTTTGAAAGTCATGTGTAAGAGCAAAGCAGTGCTGGAAATGTATATGATCAAAAGCCATCCTGGCTCCACACAGCAAGACGGTTCACGGTGGGCAGGGGAAAGGCACGTTGGGCACATTTTGTGCTTCATTAGAAAAGAGCAACTCATGCCCTTGAATATGAACTGTAGCATGGATGCTACATGGCTGAGGCTCTCACCAGGATCCCTAGTGGGGTGTGGAGCATGAACATACTTGGAAGCTGGCCTGCTTTCCTGAGTGCTCTCTTGGGTGCTACATAGGAGACCTTTCCTGATGCTGTGCATCTGGGCTGGGAGTGAGTAGAGAGAAAGGTTCTTTATTTTCTTCTCCTGAGGGTGTAACCTGCTAGTCAGCACGTTACATCCCACTCTGTGCCCAAGCCACTGAGACTGACTCTTCTACAGCTCCCAGTTAGGGGACTTAGTCTTTTAGGTCAGGCTGTAGAGTCTCATGCTCTTAATAGTTCCGGAGCTATGATGCAGGGCTGTAGATGGCAGGGCATAACACTATATGGTATTTTTCTGTACATTTAAGTAAAGCTATTAATCTTAATTCAAACTTTGCACTAATTAGCCTGCTGGAGCGTTGTTTCGGTAGCCTTGCTTAGGGGAGTCCAATGAGCCTGTCGAGTCCATGCACCTAGAAGGACAGGTTAAGTTCTCATGACAGAGGATGTATTGGATAGTTACATTGACACTTTAGCTTAGTGAAAAGGTCCATAGTTTTCACACAGCCTAACACAGAAACAGACACATTTTGCCCAGCTAGCAAGATATATAAACAACTTACAATATTAAGCCTTCAATTGCATGTCTTTGTTCATTGTGTTGCGTCTTACTTGGACTGTGTAAAAGCTTCAGGTTCCTGTCTTCTTATATTTGTGTAAAATATCTTGCATAGCTACTTCGCTATATAAAAATATTAATCATCATCCCCATCAATAATCAAAGAGGACAGCAGCTGCAGGCTGTACTTTGGCTGACCCTAGCCTAAGAGAACTAAAGTAAGGGAAATCAAATACTGATTCACTGCACTGCACAGCAGCAGTATCTCCGCTCCTGTCTGAAATAACTTGCATATCTGCATATGCCAGAAAGGTCTCACTAAATGTGTTTTCTGGCTCTGCACTTTCCTGTGGCTCGCATGCTACGGTATATTGACGGTATGGCAAGCTATGTAGCCAGTGAAGGACCAGAAAGAAAAGCAAGACTAAAAGAACATGAAAGGAAAAAGCATTTGGGGCCAGGTGCTGGCCAGGGGTGGAGTTGGGGGGTGGGAAGTGGAGGGGAGGGGAGGGAATGGGACTGAAGGCACTCACCATATTTTAAGAGATTTTCAGCAGTCATTTTGGCCATATAGTATGAGCACATCCCCTTTCTCATGTGCCCAAGTAGTGCAGGATGCGCTAACTTTTATAGGATCAGAGAAGCCCAAAGAATCTTTTAAACATGCTGCGCCATGTGATGCTGAAATTTTCAGGATGAAGCATTATGTGCTCTGGTTTCTTTGCTTGCTTCTAATATCCAGCTTTCTTTCCATAGTGGATATGCACATTTTCACATGTTCCCCCTCAGCTGAATTTTCCATCCAAATCCCAATTTTACAGCTCTCTTGTGTTCTCCAGTATGAGAAATTATGTTCCTGCCAGTTTGATCCATGTGAACATAAGCATAATCTGAGCCTGGGAGAGAATTAATAAATCCCTGTGCACGTTTCTTGGGAAGGAATTCTGGTGTGTTTTCAAGACTATGATGCAATTTCATTGATGGGATGAAAATAATTTTTCCCTCCGTCTACACCTTGGGTTACACATTAGCTACATTAGAGCATATGAAATATTACTAAGCACACCTACAAAACAACAGTAATTTCCTTCTTCCTTTTCCCACCATTTCTAAATCCTTTGTGTTTTTTCCTTTCAGCTTTAAACAACATTTACAGGTTGCTTTATTTTAAGCCTAAATCAATCCATCATAGCTCCTTTACTGGCTACAAGCCTTCCTTCCTTCCTCCTGCTGCACTAAAAATAATATTTCTAGAAGCAGCCTTCCCTGTGATCATGCCAACAGCAGTTGACTGAGCACCAACTGAATCAGCATAGTGGGATGAGTGCAGAATAGCACCATTGCATTATTACCTGATAAGAATTCAGTAGCTCCATTAGAAACATTATTAATTAATTACTTGTTAAACTCCACATTATATCTCGACAACTGCACAAGTAACAGCTGCTCCAATACAAGCCCTGTTTAGTAATGAGTAAGTACCCCAGCGAATGCTTTCAAAGTTTATCAAGTTTTTTCTTTCTTCCCTCTTCGCCATAGGTGCTGGAACTAGGGTACTGCCGCACTTCCTGTCTTGAAGTGGTTTCCATCATATACAGAGTTTACAGTTTAGTTCAATGGCTCTCAGCACTCCCACTATACAAATTATTCCAGCGCCCTTGGTCCTCTACTGTCTTCACTTCCTCAGTACACCTTTGATTTTCAATTCTTTAATGATGGAATCTAGATGTTCACTTTCCTGTTCAATTTCCATATTTTTTTTAATGATTCAGGTTCTAAATGGACTGTTCCATCTGGTATTTTATTTTATTTATTTTGCATCTATCTTCACAACAGATAGCTGACTGCTGCCATAGGTTTCTTAAAGTCACTTCCCAAATGCTATGGAGCTTTCAAGATCCAACATTCCATCTGCTTCTTAAAAGGGCAGCACGCAGAATGTTTTTTTCTCTCAACATTGATTTTTCTACAGTTTTGACTACTCCATAAAGATTCACGTAGAGAGGGAAGGGGCTATGTATGTTTGTTGTGGATCATCACAATGCACAAAGAAAGAGCAGAACAGAAAGTCATGCTGAAGAAGCATGTAGTAGAGTAGTAGTATTTTGAAATATTCTGGAGATCCAAGAGGATGAACATGTTTATTAAACTTTGTACTGGTTACATTAGCATTAGAATGCAGTATTCAAACTGGAAAAATATGCCATTGCATAAAAACTGTGACATCCATTCTAGTGTGCAGCATTTTGTTGTTCCTTTCTTTGCTGTGTCCGGCTTTTGTTCTCTTTACTGTTCTTTTACTCTGGTCTGAGGATTTGACTACACCTGGAGCTATATAGGAACAGCTAGTCCTGAAAAATGCCATGTGTGGCTTCTGTTATTTTGCAACCCACAGGGTTAAGATAAATAGGAATGAGGTACTCTTATGCAATAAGAGTGTCCACACATGGAGTTATTCAGGAATACCTGTTCCTGAATAACTCCACGCATAGATAAGCCATTAGCTGTACAGTTAGGGTTTGGAATTGGATCTTGAATCTGGACTTTCTCAAGTGTGGGGGCATTTGGATTATTTCTATATTTTGATTTGTTTGGCACCTCTCCCAGGCTCGAGGGTCTTTACCCAGTTTAAAATCCACATTAATCAATACACAGTTTAAAACCTTTGATACAATGATTCAGTTAATGGACTGCCTCACAATAACAGCAACACTAATTTACCCTATGCAAACCAGAATCATACTGGGACTTCTCTATTCACCTGTTGACTCTCTTTCTGCATATAATATTTTGGGGAGATCACAGGGCTGGAGCCAGGAACCCTGAGTGCTAATTCCAGGAGAAACCTTCTGTGGCACTGAGCAAGTCACTTAAGGCTGTGTTACTTATTTGTTATGATTTATTGTTTATAGTGAAGTAATGCCCAAATGATCCAATCAGGATCAGGGAGCTCCCCCTAGCAGTAAAATACAGGGGTTTTGTGATGTCAAGATACAAATAAACAATTTTTACATTTGAACTATGCTTTGAAAGTGAAATGAGCTGTAAAAACGATTGTTTACATGCTAAGTTCCACCTGTTTAACTTAAAGGGTATGTCTACACTACCTGCTGGATTGGCAGGTAGTCACCAATCCCCGAACGCGCTCCCCATCGACTCCGGAACTCCACCAGGGCGAAAGGCAGAAGTGGACTCGACGGGGGAGCAACTGGCATCAATCTCGTGCTGCGAGGACGCTAAGTAAGTCAATCTAAGTTGATCTAAGGTACGTTGACTTCAGCTATGCTATTCTTGTAGCTGAAGTTGCGTATCTGAGATGGATCCCCCCCTCCCCCAGTGTAGACCAGGTCAAAGTGTGTTGTTAAACTGATTTAGTTAAACCGGTGTAAAAGGTTGTGTGAATTCTCTTATTTAGGTTTAAAGCAGGCTTATTTGGGTTTAGCTTAAATCAATCAGGAACAGGTTAAAGGTAAACCATTTGAATAAGTCATTCAAACTGAACTAAGTGTGTCCATTAGGGGTTTGTGCTGATTTAATTAACCTAATGAAAGTTTGTGTACAGATCAGGGTTAAGTATTATGTTAATGTTATTATAAGGGCCCAATTCTACAATGCCTATACATGTGCTGTCAATGGGAGATTTATTTGTATAAGGAAAGATAGAAAAGATGACTTCTAATGAGAACAAATTTTCATTATTTACACAGGTTTTTTATCCACAAGGCTGTAGTTAAGATGGAAACTAAAAACCATAAAAGGAAAAGAAAAAGGTCTGTGCATGATGCAACAAATCTAGGCAGCTTGCATACCTCAGAGAAGTTACCTGGCCGTACCTCAGAGGTCATTTGAGTTAAAATATGCAGAGGAGAATTCAAATGGAGATTACACTCCTGAAAACTGAGAAACAAAATTCTCTATATTAGATTCCCTATACAGCTTTAAATGCTGGGTGAACCCTGCATATAAAAATGTTCACAATATTTGTTTTTATTTTAAAACAAATTCCTGTTGACAATGTTCGTGCCCTTTTTGTATTTGCATTACATCAATATTCTAGTGAATTAGGGTTGGGTTGGTTTTTTTTGGCATGGCTACTCATGAAAAACATAGTTGAATATTTGATTATTCCCAAAAAGCAAATTTCAAGTTGTGTAAGTAACCAATGATAGTATGAATTTTGAATTTGAGATTGTGAATTTTTTTTAGTTACATAAATCATACAATGAAGCAACAGAAACAACATCTCATGACTGAGGTTAATCACCGTCACAGCATGACTGATGAATGTACAATATTTTCAGTGAATTCTTTGTGAGAAATCTACAGAGCAAGAATTATTTACTGAAGCAATTTACAAATAATCTGAATAATGAGTAAATTTGAGAAATATTCCCAAATAATGCCTAAATTAGAGAAATTTGCAATTGGTTTATGAAGAGAGATGAGCTTGTGACAAATGATTTAAGCCTATTTAACAGTTCCAACAGTTTCTATTCATAATGGGCCAAATTCAGACTTCATTTAAATAGCAGCAAAGGTAGTCAAGTTTTACCCACTTAAATCACATTTGAATTTAGCGTAACTGTTTTAAGGGTCTGATCTAAAGCCTACCAAAATCAATGGGAACTTGTCCACTGATTTCAATAGGCATTGGATCAAGCCCTAACTGCATTTTGAATATAGAAATGAAGATTTTGTCAGTAAAGATTAGTACTAAATCATCAAGTTAATTTGCCCAGCCCTCTCAAAGCTGAAATCAGCAATCTAATTTCCTGTGAAGGCTTTCACTATTGTTTACAGATGTAAAGCGCATATAGATGTACAACTGGAGAGTTATCTGGCCTCAAAACACTGTTGATTGTTTGACTCAGGAGCGTAATAAAACTGTCAGCCAAACTCTACCACTGGACAAAAAATTATCTGTACTCCGTGACAGGGGCTTGTCAGTGATTTGCAGTGTGAACTCCTGGGGGCCTAATAATCATAAAAGAGCTGGATTTTTTTTCACAGCTATTAAGAGACAAAAATGGGATGTATTTTAGTGCTGGTAATCGCAGTACAATTATACATGTTTAAGATATCTCCTAACTCCACTGCTGTCTGGATGCACAGCCCAACCACAGCTCTCCAGCCCAGTCCTGCCTCTGCTTATAGAACCTGGAGCGAATCCCACAGAGACTGGCCCTCCTCTCCCAACCCTGGTCAGTTCTGTGTATCTCCTTCTCCAGCTCAGAGGCAGGGTCCACTATCATCACCACCTCCATTTCCCCCTGCCCCCCTCCCCCCTGACCCCAGCATGTAAGGCTCTCTACACTCTGAGCTAAGACTGTGATTCCCCCTGCTCATGTCCACATATCACATTAGATCTCATAGTGCCCGTGGAAACATAATGGCCGTGGTAATACAGGTAGCAGCAGCAGAGGTTTGGCTAAGCCATGCTGAGTACAAACCTGCCTCAAACTAGTGGGTATGTTTCTCCGCTGCTGCTACGCCAGCTCCATGAGAGCTGCTGTGACTGTGTGCACCCAAGCAGGGGAATCACAACCCCAGCTAGCTCATAGTGCAGATATAGCCCATGACAGAGTAGGGGGGGGGAGCAGAATGTTAAGAGGAGGTAGAGTCCCCCAATGTCCATATTTAGGGGCAAGCTCTCCCTAGCTGACTGACGGAGCCAGGTGAATAACTGATCTTTTAGTTCCACAGCAGTTCTGGAAAATAAAAAAAAAGCACCCAATGGTTTGGGGTCAAACAATATGTTTTGTGTGAGCCTGAAACAAAATGTTCTGTTTTAGTTTCATGCCTTCTTAACCGTTTAAAATAAAATTGAAGGAAGTTTTGAAAGAAAATTGTTTTGAACTGAAAAATTGAAGGATTTCAGTTCAAAAATGTCAAATTGAACGGTTCTCATTTTTTTCACAATTCTTTTAGTTTATTTTAAACTGAAATAATTCAGTGAAATCACTGTGGGTTTGTGAAATGTTTCAGTCAACCCAAATTTGCATTTTTGATCATCATCATCAAAAAAAAGTTTCAACCCAAAAATTTCACCCAGCCCTATTGACAAGAAAACCTTGATAGAGTTCAGTGTCCTCCCAATCTACTGAGCACTGTAGCTGTCAGCAAGCTAAGGGACCCACTGGACCAAAGAAACTCCTCTCTAAGGGAAATATGCTGGAGGAGAGGTCAGCCATCCCCCCACCAACAACCTCAAAATCCCCACCTCCAGCATCTCTTCTGGAGGGAGACTCACCCCAAAGATCCAAACTGCCTTCTCTTAACTTCAGACAGCTCTGCTGTTCAGGGTGGAGGAAGAGATGGAAAGAGAGTGATGGTGATCCCCAGACAGCAAGCCAAAGAGGGCGGCAAGCTTATTGATTCACACCATCACATCCTCAGGACTGGTCAGAGTGGAGGGCACCCCCCCAGTCACTTGGATATTTATGATATTGGGCACCGATATAAGAACCTACCTAAACACACTGGGAGCAAGAGGCCTTTGCACTCCTGCAGATTGGGCCTATTTGAATGTTATCAGATATCTGATAGTTTAAAACAACAAACGAGTCTCATTATTTCAATATGCCCTTAGATTCCTATTTGCTGTGTTTGAATCCCTAAATAGAGAGCACAAGAAGAATCTTGTAAGTCTAACCTCTCAGTATTTGTTTACGTGAACTTAGCAGTTCATTGGTAATATCAAATAAAGCACTGTGTGGTCGAATGCTTGCATTCCCAGTGGCCAAAGTACATGGGGTCTATGTAGTGCTTTAATTTTTCTCTTTATTATTATTATTTAGATTGCAGTAGTCACCTACATTACGCTAAAGGTCAAATTTTCAAAAGCAGCTAAGTGACTTAGGAGCCTAAAATCCCATTCAAAAATTACTCACGTGCGTTCATGAGCCCAAGTGCTTTCGAAACACACAATAAGGTTGGTCGACACCAGGAACTTATGTTGGTATAACTCCATTGCTGAGAGGTGTGGTTAATCCATGCTCCTGAGCGATGCAGATACACTGACCTAACCCGTGGTATAGACAGCGCTGTCAACAGGGGAGCTTCTGGGAGATGTGGATTACCTACGCCATTGAGAGAAGCTTGCCTGTCGGCTTCACTGATGCGCTACAGCAGCACAGCTACACAGCTGTAGGTGTAGAAAAGCCCGAAGACTTTGCTGCCCTGAGCAGTGTAAACACATAATGAATATTCATCAGTAATGTACCTGCCACAGTATAAGAAACAAAATACAGACAGTTTCTGGCCTGCAGAACGTAGTCCAAGCAAGACAGAAACACAGTGCAGACAGGAGGCATTGGGAAGCCCACAGGAAGGAATCCCTAGGATGGCTTATTTATTATAACCTTCTGTGTATTTATTGTCTCCCTCTTTATGCCTCTGAGCACTGCTCAAAAACAAAACACTCTCCACCTCGAAAAACAGTGACAATGACATCAATGATAACAATAATAGTACTTAGACTGCAGTTATCTTCAGTTACACACATTAACTAACAACGCCTTCCAACATCGCTGTGTGCTGGAGTCTTTTAAATCCTCATTTTTTCCTTTGACCAGGCAGCTTAGGGGGTGAGACAAACACCTTCAAAGAGGCAGAGCTCCAGAGATGTCGGCTGTGATTCATTAATGTTGTATGTACAGAGGCATAATCAAGCTGAGAAGAGCGGGGTGAGTTTCCACAAGGGCAACAGCACTAAAATGAGACTCCTTGTTGAAACAGCCAAGCTCCTTGTGCAGATTGCTGCTATATTTTATATCAGCTGTGCTTGGGGCATCCAGGCAAGCCCCATCCGCCCCCTCTTTCACTTCAATTTAGCCACAGCTCTGGAGGTTTAATTGCGCATTCTTTTCAAATGACAGGTTTACCTTTCCTTTGCCAATACTGCACATACTATAGGTACATTGCTCCCTACAAAGAAGGGTCTCAGTTAAGGAAGTATGGCAATGGGGAAAGATATTCCCTTTTAAAGAACTAATCTGGATGGCTTTCAGGTACTTAGAAATAAGCCAGAGACTTTGGTGCAGGGGAAACTTAGGCTCAGTAATAAGTGGATTTAAATTTAATTGCTTCTTTCAAAAAAAAAAATGACGGATGGATTTCTAAACACAGCAGGAAAGACACAGCCTGCATGACTCACTTTGGCTGCAGGAATAAGGCACAAAGTTTATTAGCAGACTGATAATGTGCCATTTCTTTATCTGCAAATGTTGAACTTATTTGATATGCATTGCTGGATCTGTTGGGAGTCTTGTCACAGATTCCCCATCCAGTGCTAATTGCATATGCTATTCTTGATGTTGTTCCCAGTGAAGAAATGGCTGGGAAGTCCATCCTGGACTGGGCACAAAGTCCACAATAGAGGAGAAATATAGCAATAGGAACCTGCGTATAGGTTAATATACAGAGGCATGCCAATGCCATTAGGGTGACCAGTTAGCAAGTGTGAAAAATCGGAAAGGGGGTGGTGGGTAATTGGCACCGATATAAGAAAAAGCCCCAAACAGTGGGACTGTCCTTATAAAGTTGGGACATCTGGTCACCCTAAATGCCATTGTTTGGTTTACACGCAGCTCTAGGGCTGTGCTTCACCCAATCTTTGGTTTTGCACAAGTTTCATTACGTTCAAACTGGCAGGCTTGGTTTGTGTGGGTTTGAGGTTCACACCTACTGAGCTTTGCTTGGGGGTTCAGATTAATGTGAACTCGAAAGCTCCCAGCTAATCCCAGAAGCAGCTCACTTGGCGTTGGATCCAAAGGTCAGTGAAGTCAATGGAAGGACTCCATTGACTTCAGTGGCCTTAAGATCAGGCCCTTCTGTAAATGACACCAGTGACTTTTGCCTCACTTGTGCCCTCTGATTAGATTCCCCATTACATTGAAGACAGGTGTCAAGGTTCTTCCTTCACATACTTTAGGGTAACTTAATGGGTCCTGAAGGCTTGCAGCACTGACCCTTCCTCTCCTATTAACTTTGCAGTGGCCAGCAGGCTAGGCTTTGCCATCTTTCATCCTGGGTGCAGCCATGTAGGAAACAACCATATTGAAACACAGCAGGCAAACTGAGCACTTGCCCTGCCAGACCAGCAGCAGGGGAAAGGATTTAGGCTCCCTCCTGTATTAAACATTTGATGTACAGGAGTGCTGGTAAGAGATTGCACTTAATTTACTGGCCTCACCTTAGGGTCACAGAGGTTAGTAACCCTGTTATGTGACACTGACTCCAGTGGCTATTGTCACACCTCCCCTGGGATGAGCTGCTCTGCACCAGCACAGTGCGGGCCTGTGGTTAAATGCTGCAATCTGGCCCTATGTATGTAATACTCTGCACTTTAGGTATGTGGTACAGTAACTTGAGCAATCCAAATAATGTGCATTTAGTCATATAGCCTCGCAAATTAGGATCACACTTTAATGCAGTTATTCATTTTCTCCTGCGTCTTAAAAATATACTAAATCTATCACTGGAGTGCAGTGTTTCCAGACTCCCCATTGTTGAGGGAAAATCTGCATTGGATAAGAAAAGTTACTTTGCACCCAGGGACATGTCAAGAGTGTTTTGTGTGTAGATTTTTTATTTAATGTAAGGATAGATTGTAAAATATGCATTCTACATTAAATGCATGCTTCCAGGA
The DNA here is from genome assembly GCF_003597395.2 of Chelonoidis abingdonii. Taxonomy (NCBI): domain Eukaryota; kingdom Metazoa; phylum Chordata; order Testudines; family Testudinidae; genus Chelonoidis; species Chelonoidis abingdonii. Next base: position 23,557,902 of record NC_133787.1, read on the forward strand.
TCATTTTAGTGAAAAACCTCACATTTGCAAATAGCTAATTTAGTTTTTTGTTTCTTATAACAAACTTTTTTTCCCCTGTATACATTCTTTTCTTTGAGTGAGTACACTGATTGTATTTCATTGCTTTGGGCTGATAGGAAATTGAAGGAAACTGTGCTTACAGATTTGCTGCTAGATGTTTTTAAAAATTACAGTTGTATTCAACCAAATATTCAAAAAGCAGAGTAAATATTTCTGAGGATTCGTTGTCAGTTGAATATGAGGCGTTAATGTTTGTTGGCTTGCTCCTCTGTGATCTGCAAAGAAAGTTAGGAAATATCTTAGGTCTCATCTTTCCTGTTATGATAAATAACTGATCTGTGGTCAGAGCTGTAAAGTTCATAACCTACCCAGAAAAACTTAGGAACAAACCACTTCTTACCACTGCTGCTGAAACATTATGTAAAGTGGAAAACCTGTTTTCCTGGGGAGGGGTGCTGCTGAAAAATGATTTCACAAAAAGAGGAAGCCCTTGCTGTTTATCCTGCTTGATCCAAAAGTGCAACATTTCCTGTGGCCAGATCTGCCCTAAAATCAAAGGGGGTAGCCATTTTCTGTGGTCTATTGCTTCCTACAACATATGCATGTGAGAGAGGAAGAAAATTACCATTTATTATAAAACCACCCCTAGTCCTCCTTATCTGATTAATCAATTAAAAACAATGATGCATTGATAATAACACCACAATGTCCACCTCATTATCTGCTTTTCACATCTGTCTAGATGAAATGTGTCAGTAAGGCTCCTGCAAACACACACGTTGATAAAATCTACGCTTGCAGGAGGTCATTCAAATATTCGATTGTGCAAAGCAGATAAGTCTTGGGTTTTAGAGAATCAGCACGATTGTTTCAAAGCAATCTAAAAATTAAGACCCTGTTAATAATCAACACTTAAAGCCCAATCCTGCCATCCTCCTGGCACAAGTAAAACTTCTACTGAACTCATTGGGAATTTTGCATACACAAAGGCGGTGTTAACTTCTTTTTCTGTGTGTTTAATTTTCATGGAAAGCGACAGGCAACCTTATAAAAATATAGCTAGATCAACTTCAGGATCAGGACTTATGGTAAATGCAAACAGACACAAATGAAAAGAGATTGACTTTTCACTGAGTGGTAGAGAGCCTATTAGCTTTTATTAAGTATTCACAAGCAATTTCAGCAAGCAAGGTGTGTGCCTGATAGTAGTTGCATTGTTTGAGATCAAGGGTCAGTGCACTGATTAATGCAGAGAACACTCACCAGCCTGGGAGTGCACAAATTCCTCCTCCAAAAACTTGAGGGACTTCATTTAGCTGCATAAAAATATTCGCTAGTTACTTAGGGACATCCAGACTGTGGCCAGTGAGTGGGGAAGGGCATTTTGGCTTTCAGTAGTATATATAATGTTACATAAAACTGCATTGAATTAACATTATTCAAGTTGCAACATCAAGCTCTTAAGAGCTAGGAAATGCCAGAATTAAAGTTGTCTGTGCAACCTTAATTCAGCATTCCTTATGCGTGCTCATTATGGTACAGTCTTTAGTTACAAGATCACATACTGTTTTTCCACAGGGCCCTCATTCAGGGCACAGGATGGACAGTGCTTACTGAATGAGCAGCCAGTAAGTATTTTGTCTTATCATTATTCAGCGTATGGCTGTAGGCCTTATTTACTGCACCCTAGTCAAACGGTGCTCTGAAGACAGAATTATTAATTTCCCCAGGGGTATTTCTGTGGCACACATCTCTACAGCAGCTGAGGGTTTCATAAATGTGAACGAATTTATTTTTGCGACATCTCTGTGAGGTAAGGGTTTGGTATTATCCTTGTTTTACTTTTGGGGTACTGAGGCACAAAGAAACTAAGATCCAAACCATCCACTAATTTTGGGTGCCCATCTGAGACACTGAAGACCTGATTTTTCAGAATACTTGGCATCACATAGTACTTTACATATTCAAGCGAAGCTTCTAGTGATGTCAGCTGCAGTTGCAAGTTGTCAGCACCTGAGTTTTAAGTCAGGTACCCAAAAATGAAGAATAAACTATTAGTGACCCCCTATGCCAAGCTGGGTTTAAGTGACTTGCTTGGTATCACATAGGAACTCTGTGGAAGAGGCAGGGATAGAATCAAATTTTCCAGGGCAGCATTCAACTGCCTTAACTCTGAGTCCATCCTTTATCTTCCGGTATTCCCTTGCCCCATTCACAACTCACCTTCCCACTTGTGCAACAAATGGGACAAAAGTCCTACAGCCAGAACTCTTCTACACTACTCAGTCCTGATTCAGCCCCAGAGTAGACCCATCCTATGCACTCAATGGGGAGAAAACAGGATGTAATTAAAGGCTGTATCATAATGCATGCACACAGTGGGACAAATTAGGGTTGCACAGGCAACTTTAATTCTGGCTCTAATTTTTTGACGTTAAAACTTTAATAACATTATTTTAATGTTGGGTTTTTGGGTGTAACTTTGTAGGTTATTAAAAAAACAAAATGAAAAACAGAAATTCTATCATATGGGATCATAGGGGCATCTATGTGGTTCACTGGCAGGGTTGAAACCTTTAGATCCATAGCACAGACCTCTGCCACTTGAGCTAATGGTGTAACTGATAGATGGTAACAACCTATTACTGGTATATTGATAAGCATGACCTCCAACCTATTGTTGTCACGGGCATCTCTCTTTTCCACCCCTAGCTCCTCATCCCAGTCCAATTCTGCCCACCTAGTCAGTCCGCATATCCACTCCTCAGACTTCTCATCACAGTCCCAGGCCCAGTCTCTTTACCCAGCCATTCCTAATTCCTTTCTCATAGCTCTTTGTTCCCAATCTCTTTACCGAGCCAGTCACAGTTCCCTGATCCTGGCTCCTTATCCAGTCTCTCTCTGTCTCCCATCCCTGCTTTCATTCACCCTGCCCTCCATTCCCTATCCCCCATCTCCCTCAAAGACTCCTCATCCAATCTCACTGTCCCCACAATCCTAGTTTCTGTGTTCAGCCAGTCCCAGCTCTTCCTCTGTCTCCCCGATCCTCATCAGATCTGTCTCCCTGCTTCCTCCCCTCCTTCCTCTGCCCCACAGGTTCTCAGTCCCAAGCTGCTCCCCCCCCTCCCCAGCTCCTCCTCTGATCTCAGTCCCCCGACACTTACTGGCTCCCACTCTTTCCTCCCCAGCTGCCATTCCCAATCTCCTTGCCCAGCCAGTCGCAGTTTTGCCCCATGTGTTATATTTGTGATAATTCCCACCTGTACTGAGCATTATTTTCAAGATACAAAAATGCTGTCTAATCTACTTCTAAACTATATCAGTAGATCCCTACAATGCCTTATGCTGCTCACCAGTAGAAGCCATACACAATACAATATATGGGAGGAGCGTTGTGTTTCTTCTTTGTTTAATACTGTGAGTTGGAATCAAGTCTGGCATGAATTAATAGTTGTAAAAAGTCTACATTTGCCCACAGTTACATGCCTGGGATAGGACAGTTTGATGCCTTAATCTGAAAGCAGATAAATAATTGGTCTCTTGGATACTGTGTGACTGACACTTGCTGTACAGCCAAATTAAATACAAAATCAGGTGCAACCAACATCCTTGATAACAAAAAAATGCTCCTATTTGGCTGTGAAAAGTTTTCAAGAAAAGAGGAGTGTGGTCTAATGGTTAGCACAGGAGGCTTGGGAGCGAGGACTCCTGGGTTCTGTTTCTGCCACTGATTCGCTGTGCGACATTGAGCAAATGCCTCAGTAAAATAGGGACAACGACCTTACCTGTCATTCAGGGACATGTGAGACTTAATGAATTAAGGCCAGTCTTCACTAGTGGTGCTACATCAGTGCAGCTGCACCACTGTAGTGTGTCTGGTGAAGACGCTCTATTCTGATGGGAGAGAGCTCTCCCATCAGCATAATAAAGCCACCTCCACAAGAGGCTGTAGCTATGATGATGGGAGCTCTCCTACCAACACAGCACTGTCCACATTGGTGCTTGGGTCGGTGTACGTTGTGTCACTCAGGGAGGTGGCATATTCACACCCCTGAGCAATGTAAGTTATACCAAAGTAAGTGGTAGTGTAGACACGGCCTCACTATTTGTCAAAGCTGGTTCAATCAGTGCTACAGATTATGCAGCCACAGCAGGGCTCCTAAAGGCTGGGGGCCTGATCCAAGGCAGACAGGTTGAAAGGCCAGGGAGATGTAATATCTATGCTCCAGTACCATGTGATGTACAACATGATGTATATAGTGATTATAATAATGTTAGCCCACTGCGAAGGAATCTTCTTGTTAAATTCAGGGACAGAGGAACATCACAAATGTTTCATTCTCTTCTTTCTGTTTAACAGGAAACCTCTATCCATTATTGCCGGAACTCCTTCCATAGACACATACTCAGCAGTTCTGGATACATCCCCTCGAATGATCCCGTGGTCTGACTCTCCACCCACTCACTCCTACCTGGCACAGTAAAGGAATTTGACTCAGGTAGGTGGGGGAAAAGGTTGCATAACCAGGGTTTGATTGTCAGTATCCAAATAGGTATGGAACTGCCTACTTCTTTTGCACACACACAGCTAGTTGCCTGCTTGCAAATGAAAAGTGCATCCCAGTCTAGGCACAAATCCATGACCATTGTGATTATATAAATACTTTTCATGCCTAACTGGTCATTCCTTTGTCAGAGCAGCAGTTTCTCTATCTGATGCTTTATCTAGCATTGTTCCCTGGCTGTTATGGAAAGCTAATCCAGAAAAGTTGCTTGAAAACTGAATTTGAAGATGAAATTAGTGTGCAAATCATTCCTTAGGGGTCAACAGTGCATACAATTTTCTTTATTTGTAGGATACAGAGTATGAAAAATAATGTATGTGTTTTTATAATCTACACTAGCCATTATGCCAATCGATCCAGTCCAAATCCAAATAATCTGTGAAGGAATTTAAGGTCTGATTATTTCTTCTCTCTTTTGCTCTCGATGTTCTTGCTGCAGAAAAAATGCTTATAATGGCAATTTTGTGTTACCTGTTTTACACTAATTAAATTATCAGTTGGAAATTAGTCAGAGATTAGGAAACATTATGAGGTTATCAAAAAAACTGGCATGTTAAGACAAAATCAGTTAATCTTTAGCCTCACTTAGAGAGAGGAAATGTAATTGCACCATTGAACTGTGTTTTACAGGCATTATCACTTAAAAAGCCCTTCAGATAATTCTATAATTAACAAGGGACATGTCACAGGAGAGAAAAATCTGACACTGAAGGGACCCTCTCAATGGTTTCATCCAAGAATGGGATTTGGTAGCTAGGCCAGTGCAATCTAGTGAAACAAAACACCACTGAAGGACACAAACCAGAGTTTATTGATATCTTACAGCAAGAGACACCTGGGCCTTGACTGATTGGGAAGACTCAGATAGCTGCTTGTGCTCATTTCTAAATAACTGAAACCCCAGCAAACTGCAGTCACAAAACGGTAAACAAGCGTTCATGCTAATCAGACAACAGACCACAGTTGCTAAGAATAACATTCATCCCAATTATTTTTTCAGTCAGGTTCACTTAATTAAAACCTACACACTTTTCTGCATACGTTTATGTTTATACAGTACCTGTCTTCACGCATTTAATGTGATAAGAATAGGGATAGAGATTAATTCCTGGTCTCTTTTTGTTTTGATATATAAACAGCTACTCATTTCCCAGTGCACGGCACTTTGTAGAAGCGTCACTTAAATTTTGGGACTATTCGCTGGCACTCTGTATTGGTAGGGCTGCAGATTTGCTCCAGGGTTTGTAGAATGAATGGGATGTTCTGATGATCTTGTCCTTGTCTAGGAAACTCAGGCAGGTTTCCAAGTGACCAAAATCAAATCTCAGGCTTTGGTTTGATAAAACTTGTCTAAAGAAATGATCGGGGTGGTGATCTAGCATGGTAAGAGGATCTCATGGGATCTCCTCTATCACACGTAACTAGAGATGATTGAAAATTGTCCACCCACATTTTTTCATTGGAATATGGTTGTTTGAAGTAACAGAAATTTTGGCAGAAAAAATAAATCTGGTTTTGTTAAAAAATTTGGAGTTTCCACTGAAATCTCAAATATATCTATATATCTATACACGCACACACACACACACACACAATCCTCTTGTCTAAATTTTTCTTGCAAAAATGTCATTTCCTAACCAGCTCTACTTGTAACATTTAAACCTAGACTAGACAAAACTAGGGAATGTACAATAAGGAACAACCCTGCACTGGAAGGGAAATGATGTAGCAGCATTTATGCAACCAGTGTGGTGACAAGGTAGTTGTGACCACTACATTTTATGGGATAGGCTTATGGCTTTCCCTTTCCCCTCATACACATATAGGAGCCCATATTTCCAAAGATAAGAACCTAAATAGGGCATTCACACCTTTTAGCCAATGCTTAAATTGACATCAAGTTCCATGAATGCCCATTTCAGGTGCCTGTTTGCTATTTTAAAGATTCAGATTTGGGATGGGGAGTGGATGTCCTAATTAGGAAGCTATGTTGGAGAAACTGAGTCATCCCTCCAACACACACACCTGATAAATCCTTGATGTCCGATAGGACATTATTTTAAACAGACCATTCCCTTGACAAACATTCATAAACACCAAGCATCAGCAATTCTCCGACGCACTCTCATTTTGCTAAATGTGCCATCTCCAGCTGCTCTCAGAATGCTGGGGAATCCAGGTTCGCTGGGAAGAAGTTATTTTGTGCTCGTGAAACATTCCATTATAGGGAGGGTGCATTCTCTTCTTTAGTAAATTATGTCCATAAACCCATGCAAAGAATCCCAACTGCATAACAACACAAGCGCAGTGGCTTAGGATTGAATGCTGCATGGGCAGAGGTATCTCTGAGGCAATGTGAATCCTTTCCTTTGCAGCTTGGCTTCCAGAACTGCTCAGCTGCACAGCTCTCTCACTCAAATACTCCTGAGACATGTTTATACCATAACAGAAACCAGATGTTGTGAATTAATTTTATAATTGCACTGCTAAAAAGAGGATACAATGTGGCCAAATACCACTGGGTAGCAACCACAGGAAAGTGTCTCATTAAAAATATGTAACCCAAATGGAGCATAACAGTTGGACTATACTAAACATTTGGGATAAATGCTGAAATTTAATATTAACTCACCTTTCAATTCACCTGGGCTGTCTTTGAGGGGTGTTTGGAACCCTTATTGGACTTACTTGGGGCCTGTTTTTCAAATTTAGAAGTATGTAAATATCACATATCTTGCGTGCACAATTGATCATATATATGGCAAATGGCCAGTTCGATATACAACTGTCCATCTGCATGCATAAATACTTGAAATGAGTACATAATTACACAGTACTTATGGGCACAAGCTCAGGGCATCGCAAGCTTTGAAAAATCAGTCCCTCAAAATGTTCTGAGATGGTTACTGTTCACATCTGACTTTTGTGTTTGTGCTTTATTTAATTAATTCTAGCATAAATTAAATGGGCCAAATTTCAACATTTGTAAGCCATTGCAGCTGCTTAGATCAGGTCTGGATTTTGACCCGTATGATCTGTCTGCTAGAATAGTTTGTCATGATCAGAAATGGGTAAAAGTATCATTTTAGTAGTCTAGAATTATTTGGTAAACAGGATTTTAGATTGCAAGATTTTTTTCAAATATTAGAACTTGAAGAATAGAAATAGTTATTCACCATTTGCTATACAGCCAGAATAGTTGAGTTTTCTAATAAAGTAAGTAAGTAAGTAAGTAAGTAAGTAAGTAAATAAATAAATAAATAAATAAATAAATAAATAAAACAAGGATATGTTGCAATCTTAGCCAGATAACTCAAGATCTTGATCATTCCCTAACTGCAGCTAATTTTGGCTTTGAAACCCCAGGCTAGTCCCACAGGACTTAAGCAACTTCAAGTGTTACAATACTTCTTTAGTCAATTAGAAACAATATAAAATTTCCCTCTCTGCTGAGGACATTCTGATGTTTGTTACCCATCCAGATAATTCCATTAGAGTTTTGCTTAAACTTGTTGACAAAGCTGCCTCAGTGTTTTGGTATAACATTAATTGGACAAAGTCAGAGCTTATGCTACTGAATGGTCTTTGTTCACTGCTAGTAATTAATTATCTGCCTTTTAATTGGATACTTCAAGGTTTAACACCCTTATGGTAGAATATTTATATATTCTTTCTACAACAGCTACATTAAACCAGAATAGCGTAACCCAAATTATTTGGGGAAAAGGACTGGCAACTAATAAGATGATGATCGTTCCAAAAAACAATTAGAGATTGAATGTACTGCCAATTGGTATAAATCTTAGAACTCTTCAAGAGATGTCTTCATTATTAGTAACATTTTTCTGGAAGAAGAGAACTACAGAATTAGAATTAAGAAAGCCCTGGAAAATGAATACATGTCAGATCTTGTTTGGAGGCCAAGTATCATTTTGGTTCTCACCTCCTGAAACTGATGGAGATGTTCTGTGATTTCAAGCAGACGAATCTCAAGCAACCATCTCTATTGTATCTTCCCCCAAAGAACCAAGGTTCATGTTGACGTAATTCACCTGTTCACGTAAAAGGGACTTGCTGCTGGCCTAAGCAGGTGTAATTCCCTTGACGTTAATGACATTGGCCAGTAGTGAATTTGGCCCAGGTTCTGAGGCTTCACATATTATAGATGGTGGATGTGTGTAGGCCTGTCCTACTGCCAAAAGACAACTTGCATTTTGGCTGCTCAAAACAGCTAAAAAAAAGATTCAGCAATCAGATGGGGATTTGCTGGCTGTAAAGAACTAATGTCATTCTGTCCCCAGGCTCCATTGTTGGGATGCTGCTGTGCTCCAACAGTGCTCAGCTGTGGAACAGTCCTCTGAGTGTCATTACAACTGGATGTAATTCAGAGCCATTCATTCTGAGCCCTGTGGATGCTCTAGTTTATGTCAGAAGCCAAAATGGTCCCCAGTAATGCCCAGGATAATGAAGGGCTAAGGGGGCATGGACCGATCTTTGCCACTTCCCTCAGTGGCACTAAGCAGAGTGCTGAAGCAGCTGAAGATCTAGCTCAATGTCATTTCCAAAATGCATCTTTTCCATGCTCCTCAGGAAGGGTTAATACAGGTCATTCACAAACCTCTGAGGGAAAGGAGAATAGTGATTTGGAGGAGAAGATAAACCACATTTAACACCACCACTATCATTTTACATTTATCTTCCAAAGAAGCATGTTTTTCAGATGACTCTTATGGAGAAATGCAGTAAAAAGAGATTACTACCAAAAGCCAAATGCTAAATGAATCAGGTTCTTTGCTCCCTAGTGTCTTAGGAAGTAGAAGTAGTACAGATAAGAGATTAAGATCTTTACAGAACAGCAGGGAAGCACTGTCCTTTACTGAAAGGAAGTCACTTTAACTGCTGGTAATTTGGGTGGCGCAACAGAAAGGTGGACAATTTCTCCTGTTGCATCACAATCAAACCTCCATATCTCACCATCGTATGGACAGATCACTAAGTTGCTGTCAGAAAACACTTCTGATGCTTTTGACTTCTGTAATTATGTTTCTTCAAAGGTGTTTGGTGGGAGATAAGAAAAATGTAATGAGAGACTTTGGGTCACTACAACGGTGTCTATTTTGACAGCTCTTTCTGAGGACACACATATTTCATGAAACCCTGAAGGTGCACTAGTACAACTCATGATCTTTGGAACTAACCATCTAATTATCGTAATTTTCACTGTAGTGCAGTTTCCTTATAAACAATACATGTTTTGTGAACACATAGCAACTGGTTCTGAGGTCTTTACACAAACAAAATTGTCATTGACTTTAGTGGGAGCGAGTAGGGGCCCCTATACATGATGATGTACAGAATCTAGTACACCCCTGTTTATCTGAATGGCCAGGGGGACATCTGAAACTTTCAAATAACCGGGTGTGCAGATAAACAGAAGTGCCATTTTGAGTTGCTGTTTTATTGATATAGAAATCGTAGTGATCCGAATCTACAATGCATCCCCCATGTAGTCCTACTTTAGCACTAATAACTTCTCAATTAACCTCTTAGCGCCCACTGGCACTAATCAACAGCTTTGTATTGATTAGCACTAAGAGGCTCACTGAGAAATTATTCAGAGTGATTAACATAGGGCTATATGGAGGACACGTGGATTTGGATAACTAGGATTTTCAGACAAAGGAAATTCAGATAAATGGGAACGTATTGTACGTGAAAATAAAAAGTACCAATAAACGTGTTTAGAACCATCCCTAGCCCTTCTAAAATGCCTGTTGTTGTTCGGTAAAATACACAGTATAATGGCTTTATTAGCACTGCTTTGGGAAGGCCTGCGTAAGTAACGTGAGGCTTTGTCACTCAGCAGTAATGTGGTCTTTTCAAATTAATTTCCATAAAGAGCCTGGGGGAAATCCTGGCCCCATTGAAGTCAATGGGCATTTTGCTGTTCACTCTGTGAGGCCGGGATTTCATCCCAAGATTTTCAAAACTCTGGAGCCTAAAATTAGACTCCCAAATCCATATTTAAATTTCTAAATAAGTGGGGCTCAATTTTTCAAAAGTGCTGAGCCCTCACTGACTTCAATGGGAGCCTGCTGGATACTCATCAGTTTTGAAAAACAGGGTGCTTATTTGGGAGCCTAAATATGGATGTTATTATCTACAAGTTAGGCTCCCATTTTTGAAAATCTCGGCTAAAACCTTTATTGAACAGCACGTGTCCTAACAAAAGGCCTATAGTTTCCATAACTATACACCCACACCTGCATCTGCTGTTTTCTCCAAATGCACTGAACTAACGCATTCTAATCCGATTTAAACTGAGATCTTGCAGAACTGATGCTGTCTGGCTATGAATGATAGAGCACATCTCAGAATTTACCATTAGTTAACCCCCCACCCCCTTCAACAAAATGGATAGTAGGGACAATGAGAGCAATTCATAATTTCAGCAATTTTCCAATTTTAAGGAAAAATAATTGGTCCAAAGTTGCTAACTAAAGTAATTCGTTTCTGATAGTATTATAGGCGTGAAGTATTTTACCACAAAATAGCTGTGCAATTAGACATGTACTGTCATTTCTGTGTTTATATTACTAAGATGATGGGGTAAAACCATTATATTATTTAAGAATTTAAGACTATCTTCCTTCAGTCTCCCTTCAAAAAGGGATGAAAGACAAAATCTCTTCATAATTTTGCAAAGATTTGGCTTGCAGTCATATCTTCTTCTTGTATGGTCTTACCAGATTTCACTAACTAAGCAGGTCTGGATCGGCACTTGAACTAGGTACTGAAGGAAGGTGGTGTTGGTAATTCAGTAAGTAGCATTCTCCCCTTTGACTTACTACAGAGCCATTACCCTAGCATGATATGATGGGGTATTGTGATGTTGGAGGTGCTGTTTTTCATTTAGCTGTATGGAGTGGAAATTCATCAACTTCATGAAAAAACTCGTACAGATACAGACAGACATCATCTTCCTTTCCAAATGCAGATGGACATCATATTTGTTAGTCTCTAAGGTGCCACAAGTACTCCTGTTCTGTTTTTCAAAGGAGCTGTAAAACTGAGGTCCTGGTCACTTATGCTGCTCATTAGAGATCATGTGGAGCCTTTTGTAAAGTGTTAGCTGTGGTGTCCTTGCTGAATTTCACTTTGGCTGATTATGTTCTGCTTATCTATCTAGAAACTTCTATCGTTCGGGTTGCAAAACATTACAACCCTAGGTTTTCACATGTGCCTAACCTTCTAAACCATGCATCTTTGGGAACTGAAATTTGTCATGTTTGGTTTCTGCTCCAAAGTGGTGTGCATGTGAGAATCATGTTTGAGAAAAATTTCTTCAAATATTTCTGAGTTATGAGAGATTGAGAAAAAAAACTATACTTTTTTCCCATTGTAGAAAACTCTTTTACGAACTGCTCTGGCACAGAATTACTGAAGGGTGAAGTTTAAAACCTGGCATGAAAGCTGGCACCTATGTGACCATTTGTGTGACCACATGATCAGAATCTCATACTCTTACTCACTTTCAATGACACTACTCCACAAATAGTGCCCCTGACATGATGGACCTTTTGTGGCAGACGGTACTGTCAGAATCTGGTTGTACATGAACAAATCAGACATGCAGTTGAACCTGCCCTTGCCTCCCGCTCTTCTGAAAATAAGACCCCTGAATGCTAATATTTTAAAGTACTGAATCTTCTCTCTCTCTCCACTCAGAAGTGAAACATGGGGGTGCAGAGGAGAAAACAACTCCACAATTGATGTAACAGCTCTTTGTATTTGATTATTGGGGTCTCTTTGCTGGTATTTGTTCAGTGCCCAGCCCAGTGGCACCCTAGTCCTGATTGGCTTGTTAGCTGCTAACATAATAGACATGGTTATTAATAATAATAACTGCACTGGGGGCTGAAACCCTGGGGTGACATCCTGGCTCTAATGAAGTCAGTGGCAAAATTCCCATTGCCTTCGTGGAGCCAGGATTTCACCCTGCAGTGTAGACAAGGACTCCCTTGCTGGGAAAGACAAAATGCAAAATATTCTTGAAGGGCTGAGTGGTTTGTTTTATGGAATAGGGCAGGATCAAACTGATTAATCAACCAGGGTATAATTCCCACCTTCTGCCAGCAGGCTTGCAGGGGTGAGGGTGAGGGGGTCCCCATGTCTTTCAGGAATGCAAATCCATTAACCCTTAAGCCTTAGTTTGTTATATGTTGCCCTGTTCATTTCCCTTTTCTCTTTTTTTCCTAATCCAGGGGTCTATTCTGCCATCAAAACACAAGTCTTTTGCAGGAAACTTTGTAATGCTAATGGCATCTCTGTGTAAATAATTCATTTGCATGAATGAGAACAGACCATTAAATTTCTCTGATGTATTTTTGTGTGTGTGTATGTGGGTGTGATGGGCAAAGAATGCATTTTAAGGCTCAGCCCATGTGCTATATCTGTGCCCTCAATTCCTCTCACACTTTTTTTGAGTGAAATGCATTTAAAAAAGTAGTTTGAAGCATCTTGATGACTAATCTGAATTTTTCCCTTCCAATAGTCAGGCTTTCAGATTTTCAGAGGGGAAATTCTTCAAGATCCTATCTGAAGGCTTAGTTTGTTCTGTGCTTCCTCTTCTCTGCTTTTAGAGAGATGCCTTTACAGAAATCACACTGAAAACATGACACCTGGATCTGGTTCTGAATGTTCCCACTCTTTCTTTCAGTGACTTAGTCTGAGTTCCCTGCCAGTGTGGGTTTTCTGCTGTTTTCAAGGGTCTCACTTCATTGTGAGCCCCAAGGTGCTGTTCAGGCTCACAGCAAAGGCCATCATCCACACCAGTCATATGGCAAGAAACTCCTGAGCTTAGATGGGCTTCTTATCTGACAGTTTGCTATTCTGGCAAAGTGTGCTCACCACAACCACAAATGACCTCAATGGAAATAAGGGTTAGTGCTTGAAGGACACTGGACAGGTTTTCCATTGCAACAGAATAATGACCAACAACAAGTCACCTCAGAAATTGTGACGGCATCGGGCAGGATTTTAAATGTGCAAAACTGAAAGCCAGAGACCACACCTTTAATGCCAACTCAGAACTATGTTTAAAGCATCTGGTTACGCCAGTCTGGGAAACTAATCCCTGGAGATTTGAAGGTGTCTGGCAAAGAAACTCATTTTGCTTAAGGCTTCATTTGAGAAAAAAAAAGTAATATTTCCAGTTTTGTAATTGGTCTTTGGCAGCCATACTGCATTGGTTTACAGATTTACTCTGATTATAGTCTACAGTATGCATTGCAAATGAGGATTTTTGTGAACCTTTTCAATAGGATTTTGAAGAGATGTGGGGTTTAATTCAGACCAGGTATAACTGGGTGAAAGTCCCCTAAATTGATGGAGTTGTCTCCTCTACATCAGATTTGAATTTGGCCCTTATTTACACTTGTGCAAAGGGGTGTAGCTGGTGGGGTATGGCACAGCTATGCACAGATAAAGCCAAGCTGAGGTCAAGTTCAGCTTCTAGTTGATTCAGCTGTAAGACATACATAAAGCTACATGCTAGCCTTGATCTCTACACAGACTTTTCCACTGACAGCAAGCGCCGCATGAGCACATGGAGGGTTAATAACTCTAAGGGCAGATAAACATGGTACTATATGGATTGAGTTGAATCGTTATTTGATTTTGTTCCTGCATTGTTCATGCTGATCATGGCTTTTCCTCGTAGTGACTGACTCTGTTACTCTGTGCCCATAAAATACCATCAGCACACTATGGCAATCTAAGGACAATTCCATTGCAACTCAATTGCTGATGGTCAGTCTCTTGTTGTTTTTACTTTATTTAAAAAAAAACCTAATGATTTCATCTCGAAACATGTAGTTTTTAGGGCTGCCAGTTAACCAAAACATCATCCCTTCATTCAGCTACAAGCTTTTTGTTACATCCCAGCCTCTCTCATCCTCTGTAAACTGGCTGCTTTGTAAGCAACTTGGGCAGGGATCTCGTTTGTGAAGCACCTATAAGGAGATTTTCAAAGACACAAAGGGCATTTAGGCATCCAATTCTAACCAATTTTCAATCAGAAATCCATGGGAACTGGCTGTCCCTAACTCCATATGTGCTTCTGAAAATCTCCTCCTTAGAGCACAATGGCCAATATATGTAAATCATAAGCAAACAAATAATTAAAATGAAGGATCTATTTCTTTGTGCTGCCCATGCTGAGAACTCCCACAGAGGGAGCCAAGCATGGAAGGCTTGCAGGATCAGGCCACAAATGAGCAAAACCAGCTTTACCTGTAAAAAGTCAGATAACTGCATGAAACATGGTTTGGCGCTTCTGAAATTTGTAGCCACAGAAGCGGACAAAGGGACACCAGCGTGGTAATGTAATCATAACAGTTGCACTGGCTATAAACCATAAGATACTTGCTGTTGCAATACATATTCTTCTGCTGTTGAAACATGCCATGATAGGTTTTAAACAAGGAAGCATTGGCATACCCACTGTGCAGCAGCCGACCTCTGCCAACGTCCTTCCTATATTGAAATGTGGGGAGAGAACTGCTTCTCCCCCACCTTGCCTTCCCTTTTCTTTCCTATTAGCTGATCTCTACCTAAGTAACCTCTCCCCTCAAAAATTAGTACAACCACCATGACATTTGCTGCCATCACATAGTTCACTCTGCTTGTGTGTTCTACCTCTACTGTGAGCATTCCAGGTAGGGACCAGTTACCGCTCTGTGTTTTTACAGAGCCCTGCACAATGGGGCCTTGTTCTTGGTTGGCCCTTAAGCATGACCATAATAAACATGATGCATAATAATAAATAATAGCAGGGGAAAGGATTGCAAAACTGCGATAATGCCACAAAATTTAGAAGAATTGAGGAATATGATAAGGTATGAGCATAAAGTCTCTTTGATGCTGAGAATTACATTAGATTATGAGCAAGAATACCCTTTTTCTCTGCTTTGATATTCTCTCTTTAGGTTTTCAGACCGTGCAGCCACATATTGGGCACTCATTGTGACCTATCAAAGGTTAAAGTGTCATGGGTCTAATTAGTCACTATTTCAAAGTTGTTTCATGATTGTTTCTATTGAAGTCATGTTTAATAAGCCTAGATGAGAATTGCCCATGGCACATTTTCCCTTAAAATGGAAGATGAATGATCACCAAAAGAAGAACATCAAGAAATTCTAGTAACATCATAAAGGACAATACCAGATCCAGATGAGATGGAGGGAAATGTGGACTCCTTTGGCCATTGCTAAGACCTGCATTGACGGGGAGCCATGGTCAATCTTCCTTGGTTGCTATGGTGATGGGCAGGGGTGGCTCTATGTATTTTGCTGCCCCAAGCACGGCAGTCAGGCAGCTTTTGGTGGCACGCCTGCGGGAGGTCCGCTGGTAATGCGGATTCGGCGGCATGCCTGCAGGAGGTCCGCCGGTCCCGCACCTTCAGTGTACCTGCTGCTGAATTGCCGCTGAAACCACGGGACTGGCAGACCTCCCGCAGGCGTGCCCCCGAAGGCAGCCTGACTGCCACCCTCACAGCAACCGGCAGGCCGCCCCCATGGCTTGCCGCCCCAGGCACACGCTTGGTGAGCTGGCGCCTGGAGCTGCCTCTGGTGATGGGAGCTATGAAGAGGAAATAAAAATGAGGGCCAGAGTGAAAGTGCCAGTGGATTGTTAATGGGGTGGACAGCATTTCACCTAGGTCCTCAAATTTACCCATGTGTTTAGTGATCAGGAGTTATCATTTGAAAGGTGTTTGGAGGCCTAGTCACAGTATGTTGGAGGTTGCATCCAGTTCTTAGCAGAGAGGTGGCTGCTTAGAAACATGTCAGAAACCTGCCACAATTAGTACTAATTGGCAACCATGGTAATATTAGGAAAGAGGCCAAGGGGTTCAGGCTTAGATTTAGAGCCCAGTCTTAGCCAAACCTCCATTTTGTGGGTGACCTAACTAGTGAGTGCAAATAACTGCATTGCTAAAATGGAGGCCAGTGTCTGAAAATTTGGCTCTAAATGTGCATGGTAACTGGATAGTCCTCTAATGTCTAGAAGTAAAAGTTGAGGCATATTAACGACAATGTCTCTGTTGGCACTGAACCTATTTGATGAAAAGTGGACTACTGGAATGTAAATCTAGCGCCTTTGTGCAGCAATACATTTACTTAAAACATCCTGCCATTTATGCAATGAGAAGATGTTGTAAGGCATGCTCTGTTTTCCAGAGATGCTGAGCTGTCTACAGCTTCTCAATGAAATCAGAGAGAGTTGCAGGAACTCAGCAGCTTTGAAAATGAAACCTCTAGTTTTCACCAAAAAAAAGCATTTCTTATTATTTTACATTCTTTCTCAGTCTTATCTTATAATGTTGTCTCTGAACTGGGTATATTTAATGCTGTAAATTAATCATCCTATAGTTTACTTTTTCATTAGCCTCTGTATTTTATAGTCTGACATTGCCTGTGACGTGTAGTTTTTCCGAAATACTCTGTTAATTTTTATTTTTGTAGTATAAGAGAAGCTCATTCTGAACAAAACGAATCCTCCTCAATATATAAGTGTTCGAGTGACTGTATGTAATGCATTACAGAATAACTAAAGTCAACCTGAAAGTACACTTACTATTATGGGCACAATTACTGTCCAGTTATAATTCCAGGAATGAATACAACCCTAACTGAATAAGTAATTACTTTGTATCAGCATAAAAAGAAAAATGGTATCACTCCCTCAGCTCAGAAAATTTCCTTTACTTTTAATCTAAAATATTATTAGTAAAACAGATAAAGACAATTTTTTAACATATGATTTTCAGGCTGACAGTAAAGACACAATCACTTCCACTCATAAATAAGGGATTTGGGGTGACCAAGGCTCTCACACTGCATTTGGTGGGGGGTGTCTCACTAAGCGCAACTTCAGCTTATAAAGTAAGATATTAATTCCAGCTATAGCAGAATCGGGAAATCTGCCCATACGGATCATATACAGGATGAGTTTCCATGCCCACTTCTGTAATACTGAATTAATTTGTGTCCTTCAGGTAATGATATTAGCATAATTTGATGCAAAGAGTTAATCATGTATGGCATAACTGTTATAGCAGGTTGTCTTAATTCACTACCTTAAGCAGTATACATGGCTGTCGCTCAAATCCTTGACTCCTGTGTAATTGAATTTCTGTGTGTGTTGTAATTTTGCTCCTCAAACTCCCTGTTGGCTTTGAGTAGCCCTTTGCAAGTGTTCTTTGTAAAATTTATGGAATTATCTAGGACCGCAGCCTGAACGTGAGAACAACTATATTGCTGAAAGAATGCTTCAGAAATGCCATTTATTGCCTTATTTTCAAAAGGGTGCTGGAAGTTAAACATGCTTTTGCATGTGAACCTCTGCTCCTGCATATGCTTTCATACTTATCACAAGGGTGCCTGTGCAAAATGAACTTGCACTTGGGCAAGCCATTGTTCCATGGGTGTTGCATGGGTACACAAAAGCTGTGTATGCAAAAGCAGATATGCAAAGATGTGCACAAAATTTATATTGGCCATGGCCTCTTGTTTTTAAAATCAGGCCCTTATCTGCTAAGGAAACTTCGGATATAATATTTAGAGTGGGGGGCTGGGAGTTCAGGGTTCCTGAGGTTCTGTCCTTGCCTCAGTCACTGACTCACCCCATGACTCTGGGCAAGTCACTTCATCTCTTTATTCCTCAGTTTCCCCACCTGAAAAACAGGGACAATGACACTTACCTCACAGCATGATGTTGGGCTCTGTTAATGTTTGTTGTGCATTTTGGGATCCTCCAGAGAAAAGTGCTGTGTAAATGCAAAGTATTATTAAAATTAGTTTTCAGTGCATAAAGGGACATTAGTGGCCATTTTAAAGTGATTTTAGCTAACAGCACAGCTGTAAAATGGATTTTATACCAATGCATTGCCAGGCACTTGGGATACCATCAGCATTAACAGATTTCCAACAACTGCTAGTGGTTGATAGTGTTAATTCTTATTTCCCTCATAGAGAGAAGAAACCCAGCAATGAGTTAAGTGTCATTCTTGCTGCGTCAGTACTCCAAGTAGTTTAAATGTATATTTATTCTATGTCTGAAATAATGCAAACTATTCAGAATGCTATGAGAGCTATGAAGAACACAGGGCTTGGAAAACTGGCAGTTTTTGTGGTTTTGGGGTTTAGAGTAAAGTTTCACAACCAATCAGCCCAGAATAATGTCCGGTAAAGGCATTTCTGCTAGTTAGTCTATTTATTTATTTACTTTGGCATAGTGAGACAAGGCTGGAGATTTGGGGGAAGGTCAGTGAAAATACTCCAGTTCTGTTAAAGGGCTTGATCCTTTAAGGCGCTCAGCAACTTGCTGGAGGCACCAGTCACTTGCTCAGGACTGAGGCTGAGGTCTGGGAATTATGACTTGCTTTCAAAGGCAGCACTAAGAGCCCAGTCGGCACATACAGAGTTCCAGAGGAATTGTGTAATGCTGACAGACCCTGGTCGTTGGTGAGTGGGATCAAACCTGGGGCCTCTGGAGCTCAATGCATGAGCCTCTACTGCATGAGCTAAAAGCCAACTGCCTATTAGCTAACACTGTAGAGCAGACTCATTACTCTCTTTGTCTCTCTAAGTGGTCTCAGTGCCACTAGATGGGACAGAACACCACACCCAGGAGGTGTGTGCGTTACACTTACACAGAAATAAAGAAACAGTCAATACTGGATCCCTTGGACATTTTACTTTGGCATGCTCTGGGTTGTGTGTGTCTCCTTCTCTGCTAGTGGCTCTAATCTCATCTGCCTTGGTTGAGATCCACGCTTGCCTTGATATTATGCGGTTTTCCAACAATCTTCCCAGGCTCAGCTCCTAGTCTGTCCCAGTGCGGATTTTTGAACCATTAACCCCTTGCTATTGCTTCCAGCCAAATACTTTAAAGCAAGTATTGACCATATTGTTCCCCTGGTTCCCCCTCCCCTTTTGGACCCAGGTCCCAATATAAGAGCTGCACATGTAGGAGGGACTGAGTAGTGGAGCTGAGAACAGAATTTTGCTTTGAGTGATGATCAGCATGTTGTATGAATCATTAGGGGGTGCAGTCTCCCTTTGTTCCATCTGAATAACTTCAGCTGATTTTCAGGGGACATCTGTCCAGGAATGGAGGGGAGAATAGACCCTAAAGACATCTCTTCTCTTCCACTGATGCAAATAGGAATTTGCCAAATCTTGGTCTGTGAGTACTGCCTGCATGCAGCTCCAGGCTGGGTTCGTCCAGTGCATCACTGGCTGCCTGCTGCAGAGCTGCTAAGGAGCTGTGTTAGTGTGCAAACGCCTTCTGTGTGGCCAGCCTGTATTCTGCCCCACTGCACAGAGCAGGAACCAGACCTATTCTGCTGATTCTTGGGCCTACTGTGGGCCTACATGGGCCAGAGAATTTGGCCCATATGAAGAGGAAAACAGGGTCCCCTAGGGCTGATGACAGTTCAGCACAATATGCAAACACTTGTGCTACAACAAAGCATTCTGCTGCACAGTGATGCTTTGCTGAAGGAATAAGGTTGTGCTCTCTAATAAATGTGGAGTGTGCTGAGATTCCCTTTATTTGAATTACTGGCTCTAGATACCCAAAGTATCAAGCTAAATTACTCTGTTTTTGCTTCACAGGATTCTCGTCTGCTCTCCAAATTGCTGGGGACATGGTGAGGCCCCTGTTCAAACAGCAGTAACCTCTGGGAGATGTATAACTCTCTAACCTACATAGTGCAGCATAATCACACTAGCTCAAGGGATAGTTTTGGGAGTCTGCTTTGGTTAAGGTGACCTTCATACAGGTTTTAAGCAGGTCCATGAACTTCTGGGGTTTTGCTTCATTCAGTTTTTGTAACATTTTGCAAACAAGTCTGCAAAGAAGGCATCAAAAAATTTTAACAGCTCTGACTAGACAATATGTTCCCTTCCCCTCCTAGAGTTACTGTGTCCCTGGGCATGGGTCTGTTTAACCACACAACAAAAATATTTAGGGGGCGGTGTGGGACTCCTACCTGCTTGTCCTGCTGCTGATCCTTTGTGGGTTAGTGGTGCATCTTGCGTGACTGCAGCCAGCTAGAAGCCAGAATCACATCCCAGTACTGACACACGCATCCCTGCAGCACAGACACTGTGGGATTACATATGTCCCCATAAGAATTTTGTTTACAGGCTCCAGCATGAAACCAAGTCTCAAGTCTTTCAATTCTAGAGAAGGGCTGGGCCTTGGAGTGAGGCAAGCAGGCACTGGGAGCAAAGGTCAGCAGGTGACAGGCAAGCTGGCCAGCCAGGGCCCAGCAGGGACTATCTCATAGCCCATCCTGGATCAGAAAGACACTGAGGAAGGAAGAGCTGGAAAGGAGTGATGATATTCTGAAAATGCTGCCACCTTGTGTCTGCTTTGGAGATCTGAATACCTATACTACAGACTCCCACACGGAAATAGTAACTGGGGTTTGCACCGTGGTCCAGTGCCTTGCTATGAAACAGCCACCAGAAAGTGAGAGTTAATTGTATGGTTTGAGGTGGCTTGTGTATCAATTTGCAATCAAGTTAGCTAACTACAGTAGTTACTTGTGTGGCCCCATTACTATAGTGTCTGAGCTTATCTATAGAGTAGTATGGCAATGTGCACAATACTCCAATAATTAAACCAGCCACAATTGGGTAAAACAAATAATTTATCTTTGGATCTTTAGTATCTGTAGCAGGGGCTGGATGTGGCTATGAGAAGAAAGTGGAACTGGATGGATTCCACTAATAGCCAAGCCAGAAAAATCACTGCTGTGTGGTCTTCAGAGGAGAGGCCAAGGGGTTTTGGTTTGGGTTGTTGAATTATTTTTTAACCTAAAAGGTCAGTTTTAACCTAAAAGGTCACACTCATCTTTTTTTTTTTTTACTCAGGGCCTAAACAGATTGTTCAGATCTGTATGTTTCCGTTGCAAACATTCTGTGCTACATTAGTTTAATGGCACAGTCACTGTGAATTGCAAACTTCCTCTGCTCCCTCCTGAGCTGATGAAACATGGCAACATAAGGAACATCTGTTCTGTTACCCTTTGCTGGAAATGGGAAACATCATACTGCATTTTTGTTATTAGACTTATTTGGATGCCATTGGGTTTTTTCTAAACACATCAAGGCAGCTGAATAACCTTAATTGAGAAGCATGGTTTCATGCAAATACAGAAGAAGCATGGTTTCATGCAAATACAGCTCCCAGCATAATTATTAGGACAATACTGAGCTTCTATTCCTGAGATCTGTTCCATTTCTATGGTTTTTCTATTGCTCCCTTGCTGCTGAATCTCATTATAAACATCTCCACACAAACCAATCTACAGCTCTGCCAACATAGTTAGACAGTAAACAAGTTAAGTCCTTAATTGTTGACATTAAGAATCCAAATAAAGCTAACGATTAGTATGTGTGCTGAACCTTTTATTTATATAGGAAATTAATCACCTCCTCCTCACTAGCAACACAAGTGCACTGAAAGTAGCACCAGGAACTACCTCCGATAGCTAAACTGCTGTTTTATCAACAAATTTAAACAGCCCCCAAGATTTCTATTGCAGTTTAGGTAAAGGCAACTGATTTCTCTTGTTCCTTTGGATGGTTGCTTGAGCCAGGTCTTCCTATATTTGTAAACAGAGGCAATGTTCCCAGAATTAATTACCTTGGATTCATTCCTATTATGTGACCAAGCACACCGCATGCAGCAATTTATCAGAGTACATCCATGCAACTCTCTAGCCTACCCAGCACATAGGATCATTTCATTATTAAAACTCTGTTGAAATTTATAGAACTATTCAAGGAGCAAGGTAAGGGAGTATGGGTGACAGAATCTGTCCCTTAGATTTTTTCCAGTGCCTTTTTAGAATGCTAAGTACTTTGTGTATCATAAAACTAACTGTGCATTCATTAGTAACCACAAAACCACTCATACTGTACCTCGCTCTTAATCTTAATGAACCCTAATGAAAACATAATGTCTCCCCACATGAAACCTCTTGCATGATGTGCCCTAAACATTCCTGAAA
Organism: Chelonoidis abingdonii; assembly: GCF_003597395.2. Lineage (NCBI taxonomy): Eukaryota > Metazoa > Chordata > Testudines > Testudinidae > Chelonoidis > Chelonoidis abingdonii. The sequence goes on from NC_133787.1 coordinate 23,580,576, forward strand.
ATGTTTAACCTGGGATGGCATGTAACGTTTCTCCTTTATTTGTGTGCTTTGGAGAAGTTAGGTGAAGACTGAAAATCTGGTTCCTAATGTAATCTACCTTCAACCTTAACTATAGAGGGATTGTTGTCCCTCCCTGATTCATTAGCTTTTTATTGCTAGACACTTGGCAAGGTTCAAATCTACCTTAGGTCACTCATGAAATACGTTTGGACTCAGTCTAATTGCTAGAAGATATCTGTTCATCTCACAAAACTAATGGGTATAAAGTCTCATGAGTAACAGTTTCTCTTTAAGAAAATCAGACTGCAAGAATAGCAGAGGTTTTAAAGGTCAGGCTTGTGTTATGTTGTATCAGCAGACCTTCTGTAGGGAAGTTTACATAGCACGTGCCTGCACTGTCTGGCTCTCTCCATCTTCTTCACAACATTTACTCCAAATTTAAAAAGAAACAAAGATCAGTGGGACAAATGTATTCCTGGGGTGGCTCCACTGAAGTCAATGGAGTAGAAAAGTTTGACCCTATAACTGCATTTGGAAGAGAAAAGATAACAGTAATTTAGAAGGTGTTTGAAGGTTATTTTAACATTCATTGGATGGAATGATTTGTAGTGAATGATTGCATGCAACTCTGCTCTGAGAATGTCAGAGACAAGGTGAATTAGATAATATCCACAGAGCTCTTCTTCAGGTCTGGGAAAGGTCTGTGGTGTTCAAAAACGTGTCGCTCACCAACAGAAGTTGGTCCGATAAACAGTATTACCTCACCCACTTTGTCTCTCTCATATCCTGGGACCAACACTGCAAATAATTGAGCATGTTAGTCACAAAGGATACATTTTTTGCTGTTACTGAAACTTCTATCAGGTCTGTGTGTCTGTTTTTCTTTTTCTCTCTGTTTCTTATAAATTGCACAAAATATCTGTTTATCAGCCTAGATTGCTCATTACAGAATGGAGATTTATCTAGCACATTTTAAAATGGTGTGTGGTGTGTGTGTGTGTGAATTTGAAGTAATGCCTCATTTGTTTTATAGAAATGTACCTAACATTTGCTTTATTTTTCTCCTGAACTTTTTATCACGTCCTTATGTTGTTGCACAGGTCACCTGATTAGCATAATATAATCCTCTACTAATCTCTCAGATATATTTATATGTCTGTATGAGGCCCATGCCACACTCGTTGCACTTAAAACTAAGACATTACTTTCTTCAAACTGAAGCCATGACTGAGTTTTCAGATGAGTTGATATAAGCAATGTTAAACGAACAGCAATGTTAGAAGAGGAGCCTGAGATCATTAAAATAAAGAATGAGAACTGTCATGTTGAAGAAAGTTTATGAATGAACAGTTTATTCAAAGTTTTGTTTGCTGTATTATATTTTACTTTAGTAAGATAATTTTTAGTAATTTTTCAGAGGTTTGCAGATGTTTGACTGTTTTTTGCTTTATTAAGTTTGCTGAGGCTCTGATTTATTATTAGTAAATATATGTAGCATTCAGAGTGTGTCACTCCCACAGTCCTAGCCCAGTGTTTATTCTACATACAGGCAAAAGAAGCACTTTTCCATTCGATACAGTATTTTCCTCACAACAACATTTGGCTCTATCATAAAATGCACGTGGACCTAAACCCTGTTGGTTTTTAAAACCGTGATAAAATGTTTTACAGATCCGAAAGGAATGCACATGTAAAGCACCCCCTCATGTGCCTAGGCTCTAAACTGGTGGAAGATCACCAAGTCTGAAATCTTTCCATGATGATTCATGTCTTAAGGACAAATATGAGGCCCTTACACTGTTTTAACCCAGGCAAAGTAATTTCCAAGTAATTTCAATGTGAGTTTGTCTGAATTAGGACTGAATAAGGGGCTTCAGGATGTATTTCTTAAGAAAAGATCATCACTTGCTTCACTTGCAAATGCAGGGCACCTCCGTACTTCCCTGTTCCAACTATTTGTCCTACGGCTCAGTGCACCGGTGACACCAGTCTCCTCGGGTCTGCTTCTCCCTGTCCCAGGCATGAGAGTGGGTAGGACTCTGCCCCCACCCAAGGGACCAGTTGTAACAGCTGAGATGATGCATAGGGGGAAGTAATCCATTGCATGTGTAGACCAGTATGAGATTACTCTTCCCTTCCCCTCCCCCCCCCCAAAATGGGAGGGAACAGGAAATGAATTACAATTCTCAGAGTCAGAGTTCCCATCCTGGTTTGCTTCTGGGACAGCAAAGAGCTGCACATTGCCCCTTACTCAGGGCAGATTGTTAAGCCACTGCCTAGCTCATAGTTAAGTATATTCTGTCTATTGATTTTGATTCCCCTTGAATTTCTATCTAGTGTTCCTGTTAGAACCTAATGCTAGTTTTGGCTGAGTTCTGTTACTAGTTTATTATAGAAAGACAGTGTTGTATATTGATTAGGGCAAGTGACTGCCTCAGATCTTTTGGCTTCTTCTAGTTCTTTGCCACGGGACCTCCAGGCAGGGCCCCTAATCTGTCTCCCCTTAAATTTTCTTTGTAGTGGGGAAATCATAGTAATAAATAACATCAGGGGTTTGGAGAGACTTTCAGTAATAGCTGTGAAATGGATTGTGAAATGTGGTAGAGAAATTGGGAAAAATCAATAAAAACATTTTAAAAAATCATGCATCCACAGTGCAAGTGAGAAGCCTGGCTTTTCTTCTCATTCATTTTCTTCCTTTAGTTTCTGTTTTCAATTTGTGCCCTTATTTTTCCCCCCCTTTCTTAATTTCTCCAATTAGTTAATTAAGCTTTCCCTAGGCTTGCAAACTTTTGGTTTCATAAGGTGAACTTGTTTACCAAGCAGGTTTTTCCAAACTCTCCCACTGCCAGTAATTAAGGGATTAGCATCATTACATCACTGGTGGAGATATTGAATGTTAGTGCTTAGGGTGAACATACCCAATTCCATGATTTCTATTTCTATTCATTGACGCTCAGTAGGCTGGGGCTGAACTCTGCTCTAAATCAGTACAATATCATGAATGTCAGCTTTGTTACAATGGGTACTTTTGTATTCTAGCAGCTTTTCCTACCTTAATCCAACCTGATGGAAGCAATACATGCAACACGCTACAGGTACAACTTAAGCAGCTGCATTAAAAAAAACCAAAACAACATAAAATGAAGTTAACATGGCAGTTTAAATTATTTAATAAGCCAGATGGGCCAGATCATCAGGCATGGTCAAATGGCACAGAATGCAAGTCAGAGCTTAATGCTCTCCTTTTCACTCTACAGCGTGTTTTTCCCATGTCGTTTTAGAGCAGCCTAAGGGCTGTTCTAATTTACGCTGGCTTGCAATGGATACAAGAGGCCACAAGAGGATTATCAGGCTGTCTTGACCATGACCTTTTTTCTCTACTAAGCTGGTAGCAGAGAATTGTGGGTACATCAGCTCTACAAAACTTCAGGACTCCCTTTTGGTTATGTTAATCCACTCCGTGGCAGGGAGGCCAGGTTACAGCCTCCAGCTGTGCTGGACACAGCAGCCATACCAGACTTGAGGATGTGAGCGTGGAAATCCAGGACAACCCCCCACCTCCATCTCAGAGAGCTTACTTGAAGAGAACGAAGCAGCTATACAGGACTTTGATTTTATTACTACAGGGCACACAAGTCACGCAGCCCCCGGGACTGCTCTCAGGAGCTGTGCCCCTCATTCCCACCTGTGTTCTCCCACAGTTTGCCTTAAATGTCACTTCACTAAAGCGCCCTTTCCATTGCCTGAAAAATCCTGAGGTGACGATGACATTGTCTCTTCATTCTAATCCTATGTGTGAGTGGTGAGAAGCTGTGTCTTTTCTCAGCTTGGTTTGCCCTTCACCTGATACAATTAAACTGGCCTGACCCTACCCACTGAAGTCAATGGAAAGCTCCACTGAACCGCCATAGGAGCAGGATCCAACCTTCAGTTTTCCTTGGGTTTTTCATTGTTGAGCTAATCTACTGAAAAGACAGACTCACTTTTTATTCTTCAGAGAGGGCCTGACCTGCTTGCATTGCAGACTGTTACAAATCCCCCCTTGACTTCAGTAACATGAGTCAGGAAGGAAAGTTCTCTTTGCTAAATGTGCACCGCTCAAACTCTGTATAAGCACCTAAAGACCCACATGAAAAACACTGTGTTCATGGGATGTCAAAAGACTTAGGCATTTGGTTAAAGTCAATGGAGCTATACAGGTCACACCATCTGAGAATCTGGCCTGCATATTACATAGTGAAATAACCCACGAGGTCTATGTATTATGTACATATACATAATCTATGGCCTGCCAGAAATGGGTATTAAATACATACATATAATATGTTTTGTTTCTGCCTTTCTGCCATAGTTGGCTCATGCTTTCTATGCCAAGTTTGCACTTGCTTCCTGTTTCAAGGCCAGCTGTGAATTGATGATAGCATCTTCGAGCTGCTGGACTTCCTCTTCTTGTCTTTAATCTCTTATGCTTTCAAAATGGCCACACAGGTTTACAGTTGCCAACCACAGCAGTCAGATAGTAGCAGCTGGTAACTAAGTACATTATGTGCAAATTTTTATGTTCCTTGAAAATGCAGCACAAACATTTAGTGAGATTGCAAAAGTAAGAATAACCTCTGAAATGTCTGGCATCAAATATCTTAGACTATCTAATCTCAGACATCTGTAGATGATACATCAGTTTCAGCTTGTCTCAATAGAAGCTGCTGGAAAGTTGATAACCAATAACTAGCCATTTTACCTTAAAATATTTCCATACTTCATGGACCCATCTGATTGGACTGTTAATAGATTTTAAACCATGAAAACATTTCCCTAAATATTTAGAAAATCATCTGTCTAAGAAAGAAAATGCATTCTTTAGACAACGCTTTTGCCCAAAGCCAGTGTGAACCCAAAGGTAATATGAGACAATTTTTCAGAGCCAAAGCCATGAGTGATGTTCTACCTCAGTCCTTTTCTTCTTCATGAAAACTTGGTTTCACAGGGCACTGAGCTGCAGACCAGATGTGTTGCAGGAGCTCCTGGCTGTGAGCAACTTTGTTTCTGTACTGTTGGTTTTGTTAAAAGATATGGTGGGAAATTCACCTTTTTGTATACAGGAACTTCTTCCAAGAAACACAAAAGCTAAGAACAAGCCAGGAAATGCAGAAATTTTCAAGTCATATGCTACACACCTAATCAAATGGGACTCAGCCAACATTTTGAATAGATGGAACATCAGCTTCATGTCAAGATCTTTAAGATAAGAGGAATCAATCAGAAGTCATTAGTGATTATGAGCTAAGACAGGCTGCTTATAAACATCCATGGGTTTGCCTGAGAAGAGATTTAAGACTTTAGAATATAAAAAGTAACTAAATGTGCATGGCCAAATCATCAGCACCACAGATAGGAGACACTCCACCTTCAAGTTTATCATATATTTTTCCAGGAATTGTAGATCTGATTACTGCAAAACTACAACAGGATTCAATGGTAACCTAACAGGGAAAAAAGGCAGGCGGTTACCCCAAAATCTCCATTCCTGACCTTTGAGTCCTGCAGTAAATACTTCAGGCAGCCCGGATCTCCTAGTAGAGGAGCCAGGATTTTGAGAGAAATAATATTTTATTCTGCCCAAATCTGAACCACACACATAAGGGGAGCAGGTCATGAACTTTATGGGGAAAGAAGTATGGTGTTTTTCCTGCCTGTCACTAAACTATGGTTTAAGCAAGGAAAAGCTTTGTTGTGGGAGATCTATCTTCAGCCTTCTCAATTATAGATGCAATTAAGTTTGAAACCTGCTCTGCCAGCTCTGGGCTCAGTTGTGTCTTAAGGGCAGAGGGGAGTCATACCACTCCAGGGAGAGCTGAGGGCAAAATGCATTCCTGAATTCCTAATTCACACAGGGAATGCAGGATGCAGCATACTGCCCCCATCTCAAAGTACCAATTAGCATTGCTGGCTAGCATGTAAGGAGGTGAGGCCATTGTTCCTTTGCACCTTTTCTCTCCCTATAAAGCTGCTGAGTCCAGTCTGAGACTAATGAGGAAGAGTCACAATGAAGAAATGGATTGGTTAAAACATAATGATCATAGAATCATAGAAATGTAGAGCTGGAAGGGACCTCGAGAAGTCATCAAGTTCTGCCCCCTGCTAAGGCAGGACCAAGTAAACCCAGACAATCCCTGACAGGTGTTTGTCCAATCTGATCTTAAAAGCCTTCAGTGATGGAATTTCACAACCTCCCTTAGAAGTCTATTCCAGAGCTTAACTACCCTTATAGTTAGAAAGATTTTCCTAATATCTAACCTACATCTCTCTTGCTGCAGATGAAGCCCATTACTTCTTGTCCGACCTACAGTGGACATGAAAAACAATTGATTACAGTTCTCTTTATAAAAGCCCTTAGCACTTTTGTAAAGTGTTACAGGGTCTCCCCTCAGTTTTCTTTTCTCAGGATTAAACATGACCAGTTTATTTAACCTTTCCTCAGAGGTCAAGTTTTCTGAATCTTTTATCATTTTTGTTGCTCTCCTCTTGACTCTTTCCAATATGTCCAGATATTTCCCAAAGTGTGGTGCCCAGAATGGGATACCGCTACTCCAGCTGAGGCCTCACCAGTGCCAGATGGGACAATTATCATCCGTGATCCTCTTTATTATTAATTGTTGTTATTATTATATTTATTATTACTACTAGTAATCACAGTTTTGGTTGTAAATGTAAATTAGGCTAACTTTATATGTTACAGTTGTGCTTTTCCCAACTAATAATTTTATATTGCTTGGCACCATTTTTTAAGTCCCAGTATGGTTTTTATTTTTGTAAAATATGACTACAGATTTGCTTCAGTAGCTTGGTCTAATAAAACATATGGGACATCAGACATTTTTGAACCGTTAGCTGTTGGCTTGCTCTTTCCAGGGACCACAAGCTGCCCCTTTCCTCTCTTCTGTCTTGTTGCTTTCATTTGTTATTCAGGAGGTACTATTTCATTATGAGTCTCTGTTGGTAACTCTTTCCTGTATCATTGGCTCCTCAGTCTATTGGCTCATGTTTAAAGATTTCATGTTATGTTAACGTTACTCTGAAGTGTATATTGCTGTCATTATTCTATGGCCACTTCATAGCTTGATGGCTCATTGGTAGGAAAGATGGTCTTGTAGCTGAGGCACAGCAGGAAGACCTGAATTGTATTCTTGGCTGTCCCACAGATGACTTCTGCTGAACTTAGGGTTCAGTTCTGCATTGTGCTGAGCACCCTGAGCTAAAGCCAATGGGAATTTGTGGTGTTCAGTACCTCACAGAATAAAGCTCTTGATCAATGCATAATCCTTCATCGGGAAAGCAGGGGGGTTGTTGTCTCTGTTCTTCTGTTTCCTCATCTGTAAAATGGGCACAGCTTTGTGTCACAGAGCTGCATGGGCAAAACTGGCAGTTAGAGGGGTCAGGCACCTAGCTACCTGTGACAGACTCTGCAAAGAATGAGCCAACCCAGATCCACCTGTGAGTAGTTAATTACCTCAGTGGCTGGGCAGCAGTTAATGGTTGAGGAACACCTGGGCCTAATAAAGGGTTATGATGGCTTAGTCAGAGAGGAAGCTTCTGTGAAGAAGGACTCACCAGGAAAGGGAACCTAGGACAGGTGCTCCTAGATGAAAGAGGTTTCAAGCTGGTCCCAGTGAAAGGACCTTATCAAACTTCAGCAGGTGGTCCAGACCACAGAGGAACTACATGCTGCTCCGCAGAAGAGCTCAGTGGTTTGACTTCTCCAGGGGCTCTGAGTCCAGAGATGGAACACTTCCCATGTGATGGCAAGAGACTCACTCCAGAAGGAGTCCTGGGTTGAGAAGGCCTTCCTGGAAAGGAGCCTGGATGGAAGAGACTGGACTCAACTGGGGCAGACAGACTAAGATTGACTTGCTGTATTTCCTCCCCCAACTCCCTACACTTTCCAGCTAGGAAGCTGGATTGGAGGATTGCTTGTGTACCATGATTTTGCCTTTGGCTAAAGAAATTACAATGCATGAAAGGGCACTGTTTACCACATAAAAGTGTCATTGAACTAACTAAAAGTCCATTGGGGACACAATGGCATTTCTGCACCAGGCCATCGGGGGCACTCTAGGGGTGAATGCACACCATAACACTGTTTTTTTGTAATGTAAAAAAAAAGTGTACGCAATTCAGATGGAACCGTATTCTGTCTGAATGTGTGGTTCTGCCAAAATCTAAAGTAGTCACAAAATTGGGTTGATTTTTGCCAGAATTTCATTTCAGAAGAAAACGGGGGTGGGGGGAGAGGAATTAGTTCTGACAATGTTGAAACATCCCAGTTTCTCCTTTTCTCCATGAAACATTCTAATTTTCCGTTTTGAAATACAAAATAAAAGAGGCCAAAATCAATTAAATGTCTCAGTTTTGTCCAAATTACACATTTCAATCAACCTGAAATGGGAAAAAAGAAGTTTTTTCTTTGTGGAGAATTTGAAATTTTTCAGTTTTTGATCAAAGACACATTTCAAAATCCTTTGTGAAACAGAACTTCCGTTCTCTGCTGAGCTCTGGTTGACATTACCGGGAAAGACGGGACACCAAATGAGGAAGAATAAACCCAGCTGGAAATCCTCAGCATTACTGATCCTCCAGTTGGCAATTGCTTTGCCATGTCTTGAACAGAAGAGACAGCAGGTGGACTACACTTACCAGGAAATGAGTGGAGAGCATGGGACATGCCACGTGGCTTGCTAGAAATGCTACATGGCTTGCAAAAGAAATGAAGAGATGAACTGATAACACCTGGAAGATGTTCACTGGATTGGCACCGAGATAGGATCCAGTGGGGGCTAAGAGGAGGGGAGCCCTACAAGCCTCCACAAACATGCTTGTTGCACTTTGGGCCTGATCCAAAACCCAATGGGATTCAGTCCAAACCTTCAGGGAGAGCTCGGGGGAAGCTGGGCGAGGGTCACAATGGCCAGACCCAGACCCCTTGCCCACATAGGGGTGGTGCAGTAAAAATGGCTGCCATTTTAGCTTAAGCACTACAGTGTCTGCATTGCAACCCCATAGCCTGCTTCCAGGGTAAGGATATGAAAGTTCATCCCATTAGCACCCAGCACATAGCCTCATTATTTGGGCTGTGCGTGTGGATGGGGGGTATGTGTGTGAATTTCACTTTATACACTGTTTTTTGTGTCGATAATTGCTTCTCTGTGACACTGCTTTCTGACGGATCACCTGCTCTGTCCAAACGCAGAGCATTTCAGTTTATTGTCCAGTCCAGCCCAGTTTGCAGGTCAGTACCTGGGGAAAGATTTCCTCCAGGTGGGTTGATGCGCACACATTACTTACTCAAGGTCATGTCACTGCTGAGGCCAGTCAGCGTATGTGATGCCATACTCCATGTCACACATGCTTAACAGAATGATAAGTGGCCCTTTTCTCATGGTGACTGACATTTTCTCTCTAGTCTTTGCACCTCTCTCACAGTTGGTTTGTTTGGTCTGCCAGCTGCTTAGACTCATTACTCCATCACTGAACTACTGTCCCGAACAGCAGTAGCAAAATAATCAATAAGGGACTGTTAGCACAGACGATGTGATTATCAACTATCTCATCCTGTAGCAAATGGCATCTAGTCTGTAGTAAATACTCTGTATGTTAAACAGTAATTTCACCTCCTGGCCATACAGAACCAGATAAACAAGAAATCACACCAACAGCAACAAGTCAGAAGTGGCCAACTTTTAAAACACTTGGTTTTCTTTTTTGGTGGGCTAGTGACCCTTCAAAGACCTGGGCCTGGAGGAACACCAACAAAACAACAATCCAGTGATGTAGGAAAAGACATTTTAAGATCCTCATCTTTTTATTGGGTTTGTTAAGACACTGCCCACGTTCCCACAAGATCTCTGTGACCTGTGGATACAATTATCCAACGTTCATAGGCAACAAAATACACTACCCCCATCCCCCGAGTTTTGTACCACAGCTGAGCAGGGGCACCATTTCAGATTTTGGTAGGGGTACTCCCTCCGCCCTCCCTAAATGGCACTCCTGCAGGCCAGTTCCATGGTGAGCATGTTGGGCTTCCACTGCCAGACCCTTACCCCATCTCTGGGGAGTGGCACCAACAGAGGCTGCATTTCACAGTGGGGGAGCTGATCATGGTGCGACAGGTGCCAGACAGCGGCTGATGGGGAGGGCAGAAGGAGGACAGGCTTTCACAGCTGGTTCCTGGCAAGCTCCATGCAGCTGCTGGAGGTAGGACACCTGCTGCACCGAGTGTCTGGGGACTGAGTGTATGTGGGGAGGGGGCAAAGGGGGCTAGGGCCACCAGAGAGTGCAGGGATTAGGAGAGAAGGGGGCGCAGGAGGGGAGTGCAGGGGTTGGGGTGAAGGGGACGCGGGAGGGGAGTGCAGGGGTTGGGGTGAAGGAAGCGCGGGAGGGGAGTGCAGGGGTAAGGGGAGAAGGGGGCGGGGAGGGAAGTGCAGGGTTTAGGGGAGAAGTGGGTGCGGGAGGGGAGTGCAGGGGTTGGGAGGAAGGCGCAGGAGGAGTGTGCGGGGGTTAGAGGAGAAGGGGGCATGGGAGGGGAGTGCAGGGGTTAGGAGAGAAGGTGGCACAGGAGGGGAGTGCTGGGGTTGGGGAGAAGGGGGCGCGGGAGGGGAGTGCAGGGCTTAGGGGAGAAGGGGACACAGGAGGGGAGTGCAGAGGTTGGCAGGGCTGGA
>NC_133787.1:23591321-23663019 GCF_003597395.2 Chelonoidis abingdonii
GTTGGGGGAAAGTGTAGGGGAGGAGTGTGCAGGGGTTAGGGCTCGAGAAGGGTTCATGGGAGGGGAGAGTGCGAGGGGTCTAGGGACGATAGGCAAGGCTGCAGCTTTTGGGGAGGGTGGGAATGCGAGGGTTGGGGTCCAAGGGGCCATGGAGGGGGTGCAGGGGTTTGGGAGCAAGGGGGGGGTAAGGAGCGAAGGGGGTTGGGAAGAAGTGGGCAGGGAAGGGGGTGCAGGGGGCTTGGGGAAGTAAGCGCCACTACCAATGAGCATAACGCATAGGTGCTAGGAGTCGGTGCTTTTGCACAGTGGTCCAATTGGGTGTGCCTCCACACAGGTTTCAATAATGTGGATGTGCTGACGCTGTGGTGGCATCTGTCCATAAGGGACTGAGGTGTGGTGGAGGCAGCTGTTGTGTTCCCCAGAGATCCACTGTCTGGCCATGTGCCACTGCCTTTTTCTCACTGCCTCGTCGACTTGGGCAGGGCTGAGCCCGTGGCAGAAACAGTGTTAGTGGCAGCCTGGGGCCTGCCTTCCCAGTGTCTAGGGAGAGTGGAGAGGCACCTGGAGGAGTCGCGGCGGTGAAGGCTCCCAGGTGGCGATTAAATCTCAGCACAATCATCCAGAATCGTCTTACCACTGGTGAGGGTACTTGGTTTGGATTCAAATCAGACTCCTCCTCTGTCCAGGAGCCAGACGTGCTGCAGCTGCGCTGTTGGCTCTTGAGAGGCCTACTTAATTATGGACGACGGACCACCCACGGCGAGTTCGGTCTGTCCTGGGGCCTTTGGCGCTACTCAGGGCCTGACCTCTGCCCCTTGGCTTTGACAAATCCTTTCACCGTGACTACAATGCTCCCCCCCGCGCGCGCGCCAACGCCGCCCTTGGCCAATGGCAGCTGGTTATAGCGAAATGAGCGACAGTCCTAGAACCCCCCGCACCTCCCAAAGCACTGAGGGTTCCCTGGAGTATGCCCTCACCAACTGAGGCTGGCCAAGCGTCCTAGTGGTTTTAAGATGGGCAAGCTGAACAGTTCTGACTTCTCCCTCAGGCTTGGGCAGATCGTTAGGACTGCGAGAAGGTGCTCTCAGGATCAGGGGTAATCTTCGTGCCAGTCCCCTGTACTTCATGACAGGACTAAGTGCTTGCCCTTCCCTGTACAGGTGTTTGTCTAACTCTGCTCTTTTACATCTCCAGTGATGGAGATCCACAGCCTCCCTAGGCAATTTATTCCAGAGTGCTTAACCACCTGACAGCTAGAAAGTTTCCTAATGTCAGCCTAAATCTGCCTTGCTGCAATTTTACTGCCATTTGCTACGTCCTATCCTCAGAGGTTAGAAGAACAATTTTTCTCCCGCCTTTCCTATTGTTTGTAACAACTTTTCATGTACTTGACAATTATCATGTTCCCCTCAGTCTTCTTCTTTTCAGACACTAAATAATCCCAATTTTTTCAATCCTCTTCGTAGTGATCATGTTTTCTAGACCTTTAATAATTTTTGTTGCTCTTTCTCTGGACTTTCTCAATTGATCCACATCTTTCCTGAAAATAATGGTTGCCCAGAACTGGACACAATACTTCCAGGTTGAGGGCCTAGATCAGCGTGGAGTAGAGCACGGAGAATTGCTTCTCGTGTCTGCTTACACACACTGGTAATACATCCCCATAATGATGAATGTTTGCTTTTTTTTTTTTTGCAACAGTGTTACACTGTTGACTCATATTTAGCTTGTGATCCACTATGACCCCCAGATCCTTCTCTGCAGTACTCCTTCCTAAGCAGTCATTTCCCGTTTTGTACGTGTGTTCCTAAGCGGAGGACTTTGCATTTGTCCTTATTGAATTTCATCCTGTTTACTTCAGGCCATTTCTCCAGTTTGTCCAGATCATCTTGAATTTTAATCCTATCCTCCAAAGCACTTCCAACCCCTCCAGCTTGATATCATCCACAAACTTTATAAGGGTACTCTCTCTGTTATTATCTAAGTCATTGATGAAGATATTGAACAGATCCAAACCCAGAACTAAACCCCTGTGGGACCTCACTTGATATGCCCTTCCAACTTGACTGAACCATAACTACTCTCTGGGAATGGTTTTCCAACCAGTTATGTATCCACAGATAAGAGCTTGCTGTATTATCTCCTGATTGTTCTAAACTTAAATATAAACTTAAAATATGGCTTTAATTGGTGTTTGTATATATATTTTTCTTTCTTTATATAGGAATTAGATACAGAGCCCCTGTTAGATAATTTCTAAATTCTTATCTGCAAAAAAACTTCAGTTTTCAGCTGCCTCCATAGCCCCTGGAATTATGGTTCAAGCCCCACTCAGCAAAATCTAAAATGGCACCCCTGAATGTCAACAAAATGTCAGATGAAATTCAGTGTTGATAAATGCAAAATAATGAAGATTGGAAAACATCATCCCAACTATATATACAAAATGATGGGATATAAAGCAGGGTTTCTCAAACAGGGGTCACCGCTTCTGTAGGGAAAGCCCCTGGCGGCTCCCACTGGCCGTAGATTGCTGCTCCGGTCCAATGGGAGCTGCTGGAAGCAGCGCGGGCCGAGGGACGTACTGGAAAGGGATAGGTAATAGGAAAGAAAATATCATAATGCCACTATATAAATCCAATGTATGCCCACACCTTGAATACTATATGCAGTTCTGGTTGCCCCATCTCAAAGATATTTTAGAATTGGAAATGATACAGAGAAGGGCAACAAAAATTATTAAGGGTATAGAACAGCTTCCATATAAGGAGAGATTAAAAAGACTGGGTCTTTTTAGCTTGGAAAAGGGATGACGAAGGGGGGATATGATAGAGGTCTATAAAATCATGAATGGTGTGGAGAAAGTGAATAAGGAAGTGTTATTTACTCCTTCACATAACACAAGAACCAGGAATCACCAAGGAAATGTATAGACAGGACGTTTAAAACATCCAAAAGGAGGTACCTCTTCACACAACGGACAGTCAGTCTGTGGAACTCGTTGGGGATGCTGTGGTTTGAAGGCCAAAACTATAACAGGCTTCCAAAAAGAATTAAAAAACTTACTGGTGGATAGGTTTATCAATGGCTATTAGCTAAGATAGCCAGGGATGCAACTGCATGCTCAGGGCTTCCCTAGCTTCTGTTTGCCAGAAGCTGGCAGAGGACAACAGGGGATGGATCACTTGATTGCCTGTTCTGTTCATTCCCTCTGAAGCAACTGGCATTGGCCATGGTCTGAAGACCGGATACTGGGCTAGCTGGATCATTGGTCTGACCCAGTCTGCCATTCTTATATTCTTATGTTCCTGTACAAGCATTCCATAAAGTCTAAACTAAGCTTATTTTTATAACCTATTTTAACAGTACTAACACACAGGTGAGCCAGATTGGTTCCAGCTATGTATTTGTCAGTGTTCATCTGAGATCTAGGGGCTAGGCATGAGCTGGCACCCGATCTGCCACCATCACAAACAGTGTTGTCTTGATTTTCAGAGATGCTGAACCAATGGGAACTGTGGATGTTCAGACTGAAACTCAGACCACATATACTTTGGTTGACATTGAACACTACTAAATGTGCTGCATTAGAATAAGAACAACACTTAAAGAATTTTTCTTCTCTGATATGAGGGATCTATTCTCATGGGCCCAGATCTGATGACTTTGCTCAGCTTAGTAAGTAATATTTTTACTATGTTACTGTGGGCTAAATTTTGCTGTCCTTGTATAAATCCAGCCTTTCTCCACTGACATTAACAAATCTAATCTGGATTTAACCAAGTGCATATCAAAGTGAACATAGCTTGACACTTGCAAAACCATTACATAGGATCATATCATTATGAATTGGAGATACAAAATACATAGTAACATTAAGCAATGGGGAAAGTCTATCATAACTGGCCACCAAGACCTGCTCTTATCGGCCCAAGAAAATATGTCACTCTTTGCTTCAGCATCTATAAATCTAGGTAGTGGTGATATGCCTTCATTGTGCCTTTTCCAAAAATATGTCCAGCTCGTCTCCTAAAGCAAGGCTCGGGATTTACTTCTAATGCTGACTTTGATAGTTTGTTAATATTTCCTTATGCAGAAATTCTGCCTAAATTCTAACATGCTTTCAAAAGAGGTACCATCTGTGACCTTAAGCACATCTCAGTGCCACAGGACAAGGGGCTCACTGCTATATCCGGGAGTGAAATTCAGCTGGTCTGACCAGTTCAACCTACCCCAATTCACTTATGTCATAATCTTTATCTAATACGAGTCGTGTAAGATATCATTAGAAAACCACCAACACACTCATCATTACTATTCTTGCATGGTGTATGTACAGTAAACACCCGCTGAAATGTTAAGAAAATATGGGACTAAAATATATTTGAACAAGAGAAGTCTGGGGAGTGGGTAAACAGTTTTTTTCCAGAAAAAGGAAAAGCTGGAACTTCCGTCCAGGTGCAGTCACAGTCAAGTGGCCATTTATTGGCATATTGGAGACTGCAGGAACAGATCAATTTGCATTATAGAAAGTATCAGCAGGGAAGAAACCAGCCTGGAACCCTGTCCATCACAGTCCATGGTACCTTTCCTCACAGCAAGGGCACTGGATTTTAAAGATACATGTCAAAAGTTCACTGGACTACAAAAGAGAAGGGCAAAGAACCCAAGTGATCTTTCACCTGAAAAGACAAAGGAACCAAGCAGTTTGGACTTTGTGGGAGAGCCATCTTGCTGGAAGAAGTTGTGGTAAGCTGCTTATATTGAACTAAGATTGTAGTTTTGTTAAATCTTAGTCACTGGGAAGGGTTTTCCTCTTATATTTGTTTGTAATCATTTCTGACTTCATCCTGTATACTTGAACTCACTTAAAACGTTCCTCTTTTTGCTTAAAGAAATTTATTTTACTTTCATTCTAAACCAACCCAGTGTTGTGTTTGACGTGAAGTGATCGTTAACGCCAGTTAGAGCACCCAGCTGCTGTGCTTTTGTCTCTTTAATGGAGTAATGGACCAGTGTTACTCCTCTGGCTGTGCCAGGAGAGGGCTGGACAATTCTGGGCAGGTGGTTTGGTGGAAACTTGAGACTGGGGGCATGTTGGGGTAGACTGGTGTAGACTGTAGTGTGGCTGTGGTGTAATAAGCTAGCTCCTGGAGTCAGAGGTGCTGAATCAGAACTGGTCAACAGACACTCAGTGCATGCTTGTATGCTGGCTGGGAGTGTCCAGGCGGGGAACTACAGCAGCAGAACATTTTAAGGCACTTGTGGTTACAGGACAAAGAGTCACACAATCTCTCGCTGGTCTGGGTTGAACCCTAAAATGTGTCACCATTTCAAATAGCTTATTGGCACACATGGGTCCCTTTGCTTTCTATATTTTGTCTGCCTTTATGTGATGAATTCTAGCTGCTTACTAAATTATACCTCTCTGTTACTTTCCTTCCATATGCACATACAATCCCCATTAGAACCCACCTTATACCTCCTGTGAGAGTGGAGACGAGACCCTATTTGAATTTTTCTAAGCTTGCTCCTTATCAGTGTCTATGCTGAAAAAAGCAGTCAAGCTGCAGGTCTGTAGTTCTTTAGATCCTTTTTTTCCTTTTCCTAATTCTAGATTATCCTTCTTCTGCAGTGTCTTGACCCTTACTCCTCAATACCAAAACACCTACAACATTGACAAGTCCTAGCTATATGGCATGGAACAATTTCCCCTGAGTGTTTATTGCACTGTGGTAACTGCAGTATCTCCCGCTGTATGTGATGATTACCATAGATTACCATAGATGCTGTAGTGATAAATGCTGTACTTTAAATGATAAATAAACATCTGTCAATACAATAGGATATACAGAATGTAAGGACCCCACATGACCTGCAACTATGCAGATGTGTCAGTGGTTCAGTAATTTACTACTTTTCCAGCACAAATCTCCAGTTCTGCTGCAAAAATGGCCATTTTGCTGCAGTCTTCTGTTTGTCAGACATTGTCTTCTTGAAGGTTGGTAGGGGCTTTTGGAGGTGGGAAGGACAATCATGGGGAGGGGAGCATCATGGGAAATGTAGTCTTAGCAAAGATCATAGGATGCATGCAGAGTCATATCACAATCATATAGTGTTTGTATTGCTGTAGATGCGCCACTGTTCAGGACCTCATTGTTAGGTGCTGTACAAATGTGGAACAAAAAGATTGTCCCTGCCCCAAAGAGCTTACAATCTAAATAAACTGACTATTAAGCAGAATACGAATTCTGTGTATTCAAAGACAATGAAGGAGGTTTTCAAGAACCCGGAGGAATGCGGTACATTGTAAGTGACCAAGGAATGGTGGAATATTAAAATCTTTACCCTGGATTGGATGCTAACAAATACTGTTCATTAAATTATAGCCACTGTTTAATGCATACCCCATTAGCTAGCACTCAGTGATATAATTACACCTATCAGGCCCACTCCTTGCTTAGGATAAACTTTTGCTGCAGGATCAGGCCCATTTGTTTATATTTTAGACAATGATGTTTAATATGAATGCTTTAAAACACAGGAGACAGACAGAGAGATCCAGGATTCAACTCTGACAAAGATTTTCCTTTTTCCTGACTGCATGGGGTATGACAGCATCTACTTCTGCTTTGGTCGTCCCAAAGACGTATGCTCTCGAAACTCACAATACTGCTATTTTCAGACTATGACTTCACACCGGGCCAATGTGGGTAACTCCAGGCAAAGCCAAAATAAGACCTTGCATTGCGCCAGTAATTCATCCCTTCCGTGCTTGTGTACACATCTTGCTAGAGAGGAGATAATTAAAGCTTTGGAATGTTTCACTGTCTTGGATAATCTCAGCTGGAGAGAAGGTTTCAAGTCAAGCTCTGCTGCAGAGTTAGAATACAGCCAAGTGCCTCTTGCAGAGGTGAGCGCTGTCTAGCTCTCCAGAGGCCTTGAATTCTGAAAGTGCAAGGACGAGCATTGTGCCCTGTCCCTGTGACAGGGATACAAGGGGTGGGGTGAAAAGTTCCTTGCCTCCTCTCTTTCACTTGTGCACCTACCGAGCAACCAAGCAGTGGCTCTCACTGTTCATTCCTCTACATTATCCCTTCAGTTGTCTTCTGCAAGGGGAGCCAAGAGGTGTTCACATCGCCAGAAACAGCACAAATGACACCAAGGTTGCAGTAAAGCCGCCCATGTTGCACCTGTTCTGTGGACAGAGGACTTTAATCTCCAGGTTTACCAGTCAGGCATTGAATTAACCTGACATCAAACAGGGATGGGATGGGAGTGGCTGGATGTAGGGGAAGGAAACTGTGACCAGAATCCATACGGCTCAGACTCTGGTCAGTTGAGCAGTATTTGAGCAGAGAAAGTCAGAGAAATCCTGTAATCTTCCCTGACCTCCTCCCCTTCCTCCCCGAGTATGAAACACGTGAAACAAGAGGCTTCAGAGCAATCTGACTCACCAGATTAGTTACTTTTTCATACAGGGAGGATGAAAAGGCCACCTCACTGTGGACAGCACTTTGGTAAAGCAGCTCCAGGGTTTTAGTTCCTCAGTTACATCAACAATAAACTCAGAGTTTCCATTTCTATGATAGTTAAAAAGGCAAGAGAGACAAGTGACTTGAATCACAGATCTGGGTACAGGGGTTGCTGGTCCAGACCGGGGATTGGCACTGGAGAAATACAGGCCACAACATGACCACCCCGTCCTCTGGGGCTTCTACCAAGGGAAATAGCTCTAATCTATTGACAAGGCTCCGTTGGATCCCCACTGACGAAGCTGTCAGGGGTGAACTGAATTAATGAGGCTCTTGGGTGCCTTGGCTTTATCCACTTTCTGTGCTGAGTTGGTCACATCTGGCCTCACATTGGATTGAGAGTCCTGGGCAGCTCCCCTGTAAGTAGACTTCTCACCACTGGAGGCCTGGAGCACAAGTGAAATCTGGCCCCATGAGTCAAATATTACTCCCTTTCTCTCACCCTTGGTCTGTCTTGTCTATTTCTGCCCTGATCCTGCACATACTTAACTTTACATGTTGTGAGTAGTCCCTTATTTGCAGTGTGTAAAGTGAAGCACATGCATAAGTCTTTGCAGGCTTTAGACTAGATGCTCTTTGAGGCTTGAAGTGTCACACTGACTTCTCTTCCTTTTTCCCCAATGGGACGGTAAATCTCATCTTTGTCCCCATGGTCAGCTCTGTGCACAGACTTAATTCCTCTTTCCATGTTAGCCATGTTTTTTTTGTCTGGAAATCCAGCATTCCCAGTGACGTGAGTCCCTGCCTGTTTGCTCTGTTTCTAGGTCCTGCTTGGTTTCCTCTTAATCACACTTTCTTCCCTGCTGTGGATCTCACTAGACTGATCACTGCCATTATCTGTAATGTATTGCATGCTGGGCAATCACAGAAGGACTCCATGTTTCTAAAAGTGAACTGGCTCTTTATTAAGAGGTCTAGTTACAGAAGTGTAGCAACTTCAGCTAGCATTCCACCAATGTACACACAGGCTGGCTTTCTGGTGCCTTCTCCAAACTCTTCTCTCTCTGTGCTCCCCCCTCCAAGTGCTATGCCAGTTGCTACACTCACTGTTCCCCTCTCTCTCCCTCACTGTGTAGTGTAGACCAGGCCTGAATAATGTATATTGCCAACGGCTGGATCCAGTTTATAAGGAGCTAGGAGCAAATAATGGTGCAGAAATGAGATAAATAATCTTCTAATGAAATAGGTAATGATTAGTTGTGACACAATCTCACAAAAGCAAGCCAAGACTCAGAGGAATACCAAAAGAACCCCATTCACTGCCAGATTATGCTATAATACAGAGCCAAGTCGCCTCATGTTTCTGTTCGTATATAGAGGACATTGTATACCAGAGAATCAGTGGTTGTTTTTCTTACTAGTTTTCTCATTTACACACACACTGTTCCCATCATTTTCAATCTGAAAGAGAAATGAACCAAAGAATTCCAGTCAGTCATATTGTGTGTAAGATGGGCCTGATCCTACACCCACTAAAGGCAAGAGGCCAGATCCTCAATTTATGTAAACTGTTGTAGTTCTGTTAAAGTCAATGGAGCTGTGACAATTTTCACAGCCTTAGGACTTTCCCTGAGGGCCTAAAATATTTTTTCTGCACATTTAGACCAAATTTATTCCTCACTTGGGAGATATCTGTGCTTATTGCATACTTTAAACACTGTTACCATATGCCCTGTCCTGAAATTAAGGCAGGATAATGTCCAGGCTCTATGGCCAGGTCTGGAGCCATGATGTAGCCATATGTTAGGGCAAACTCTATTTATAGGGTGATTACATACAATTCTCACAGAAAAGGAAGGAAGGAGAGACTGACAGAGAAAGGCATGACAGGAGAGCATGAGGTACACACGTCATCACTTTTGGAGTTCATTATTTCAGCTTGCTGCAGGCAATGCTGGCAGCAGAATCATTTTTATTCAGAATGATTTATGGCTGTGTTTAAAAACCTCTCTTTTACCATTCAGTAATCCAGAGCTCAATCTTGTGCTTCAAATGCTGCTTCTCTAAAGGGCAGATTTATTTGTAAAACAATTTGATACCTTGGCTTCCTCCTTAATAATAATAATTAGCAAATTTCATCATTAAAGGGCTTTACAAATATTAACCGTCCAATCCTCATGACGCCCCTTTGAAGCAGATATTACTGCCCCATTTTCCACATGTGAGTAATCTCCCCAAAAATGGTGTTGCCAGCCCTTAGGATTTTAATGCAAATCTCATGCTATTTGGTGATTTTCTTAAAGCCCCAACTCCTGAAGGCATATGATCATCAAAGAATCTCAGCTTTCATTTTAAAAACATAAGTTTCTAGTTCTCTTGTTTGTGGAGAAAAGCCTGACAGTAACCCAAGTGCCCAGAAACCAGAAGACAAATAAAAGGAATCCTAATTTTATTATTTGGCTTAAATATCATGAGGCTTTTTTTTTTAATCTCAAAATTTCTGGGGCCTGACTCATGATTTTTGAATGCTCAGGAAGACTTGGCTCCCAAAAACATAGTGTACCTAGACTATGTTGCCTAATATTAGCTATAAATGCTTATAACAGTAATGCTCACCTCTGTGCTTTAACGTAAGAACACCCGAGCTGCCATACTCGGTAGACCATGGTTCATCTTGCCCAGTGTCTGGTCTCTGACATTGGTCCAGACCAAAACTTTATGGGGAGTGTGCAGAACAAGGCAGTTATGGAGTGACCCACTCCTATGGTCCACTCCCAACTTCTGGTAGTCAAAGGTTTAGGGTTGCCCTGAGCATGGGATTACGTCCCTGACCATTATGGCTAACAGCCTTTGATGGATCTATCCTCCATGTACTTATCCAGAGACTTTTGGCCATCACAACATACCATGGCAATCAGTTACACAGAATAGCTGTGCACTGTGAAAAAAGTACTTCCTGTTTGTATTAAACCTGCCACCTATTAATTTCATCGGGTGACTCCTGGTTTTTGTATTGTGTGAAAGGGTAATTAGCACTTCTTTATTCACTTTTTCCACACTGTTCATGATTGTATAGACCTGTCCATTTTCAATAGTACACCACTTCTTGCTGGTCTGGAAAAAATGGTGGAAAGGCAATATATAGATTTTTTTTAAATAGAAAGTGTTTAATATGATCACATGGAGGGTTTTGTACTGTGCTTTCTAGTTTGGAAGGAAGAACTATTAAATTAAAGGATCACATTTTCAAAGACTGTTGCAGCAGGTTGTCCATGCAAAATGTATGTACAAGTGGGTATTTGCACGGTGCACATCAGGTGACTAATTGCTCATCTGCTTATATGTGCAATTACCTGTGTGAAAATACAGGCGTTTGCAAGAGCAATGTATGAGAAAGGGTTTGTTCCAATACCAGTGGTTCTTTTGACCTTTCAGGAGCATAGTTGCCAACTTTCACATGCTAAATAAGCACCCCAACTTTCATAATAAGCCAAAAATCAAGCTAATCCCATTTCAAAACAAGGCCTAAACAAGCCAATCCCTAAGAACCTCAACACTCTACGTGACTAGATCCTCCCAGTGTGCAGTCTGGGACTGTGGTGGGCCTGCTGTGCACCCCTGACTCTCTCCTCGCTTGCCCTCGCTTGCCCACCCTTTCCTCTGCTTGCCAGGAGCTGATAAAAAAAACAGAAGCAACAAGCAACTAGCTACAAGCCAAAAAGTAGCCAACAAGCGACTCATAAACCAATTAAGCAGAAACAAGCTCAATTTCTGCGTTTTTTTTGTGGGCTTGTCTGTTGTTCACGAGCCTTTCGAAGGGTGGCACTAGTCTGGAGATGAAGAGTGGTTCAGTCATTCACGTGCAAGCCTGGGACTTAGGAGACTTAGGTTCAAATGCCTGTGAGGTGGGTGCTCAGATTGTACAGTATCGCGGGGCCATATAAGTAGCTAAGATAGATAACTAACTCCCAATGATATAATGCTTAGAGACTATTAGGTTAAAATGCTTTGCTGAACTAGGGCCAGAAAGGAACAGAAATTGCAATGGCTCAGCCAGCTGTCCCCATCTTCTGCCATGTTGAAGGAAGATGGCTATGACAAGCACCTAGAATGTATGAATACAAAACAAGGCACATAAAGATTCATGCTGTTGCTTCTGCAACAAACATGCCAATACAAGAAAGCAAAATTGACATTTACTGTATTATATTCTGGCACTGACCCAAAATCGCCCTTGTGGAAGGCAACGGCAGCCAATTGAGTAACACTCAGACAAGAATGAGGTCTAGAGAGTTACATGTGTTTTATTTGCTACAGAAGCAATTTGTTTTGCTTAAGGCTTTATTTCTTTAACAGTTTTCATGGAACTTAAATAAGCTTCACTCCAGTGTTTGGACATTGACCTGCTTTCTACATGTTTGTTTAGTGAAATGGCTGCATAACTGACTGAACAGTGTCAGAAGTTATAAACAAACTTTGACTGCAGATGTGTGTTTAGTTTTGCCTTGACACAAACACTTTTCTTTCTGGAGTACAGAAATATTCCCCAGATTACATGAATCACAGCACACAGTAATTCTTCTGCAATTAAGAAATTAAATTAAAAACCCTGGCATACAATGTTCTGCTAATAAGTACAATACACAGCCAACTAGTTTAGTTGAAATTAAATTAATGTAAATTCATGTGTATATTGAATACTTTGTAGTGTAATGATTTATAAAATTGTTGTTACTGGGATGGATTCTGACCTCAGTTACATCTGTGTAAATCCAGAGTAATTCCTTTAACATGGAGAGTTAGCTTAGATTTTTTTCATCATTGTTATTAATGATCAGAATGTGTTTGCACGTTTGTGTGTGTGTCTGCTTATTTATAATGTGCTCATAATTGTTTTTTTTCTAGGTAGCAAAGTTTATCTAGTGTTTTAAGATTTTTAATTCAGCCAATAGGTCTAGAAAACAAATTCTGTTTTCTTAATCTGTAAACTCATAATCAACTCGAAAATGTAATATAATTTCCACTTTGTATCCCATCAGTTATACAATCTAGATGAAGACCTTTGGGATACTGAATGGCTCAAGAGATTGGTAACACTATAAAACCTGTAATCATTGGCTCATTCATTCAAGCACAGCCTGAGTCAGAAGCGAACAAAAAGTTTGTTGTACATTCAGTGCCCTATGTGAATGTACATTCAGTGTCCTATGTGAAATTAATTAGTGACTTTAGTCCAGCTCCCAGAATCTGCATCAAAGAGCCATGCCCACTATTGGCAATACATTTAGTGCTGTGTTGGAAGAAGTGGTCTTCTAGAAAATAGTTGAGGCCATCAGCATAAAAGTTTGAGGAAGCTTTCAGTGATGCTGCTCTAAACATCATGTGAGTAAATAGAGGATGGCAGAGAATGGAAATTCCATTTTATAGAGGATTTTGAAATTTGTTTTCATTGCAATGTGGAACTCCACCCCCAAATTTTGAAATTTTCTGGAAAAGAGAATTCACTGTTGCCTACTGTTGTTTGGATCGTGGCCAGCTGTTGGTGGTAGAGACTTGTGATGAGTTCAATGAGATGCTTTGGAATCCCCATGTCTAACAGTATCCTCCAAAGATACTGGTTGGTATCAGACACTTCTGAGTAGAGAAAGAAACACCTGATCAACGGGTGATTGTATTCTCTGCATTTTTCATTTATGTGACAGATATTTGAGATTTGGTTGTGTGTGCCTTGACCTTCTGAAACCAGCTTGTTGTGATGGTAGTTCTGCTTTAATCCTTCATTTCATGCAATCCTGGATTATGCAGAGCAGAATTCTGCTTTTGTGCAATATCAGGGAGATGGTACAATAGTTACTACTCTCTATTATGTCTCCCTTCTTTGGGAAGGGCAGAACAATTCCCTTCCTCCAGTCCTCTGTCCAATTTCTAGTTGCCCGTACACCATTACAAATTTTCCACATAAGATCAGTACCATGTTTGCCAATCACTTTTCACAATTCTGCAGGTATGTTATCTACTCCTGCTGCTCTCCCGGGCTTCATTTTCATAATATCACACACCACTTCCTCTTGCAGGATTGATGGCTCTGGCATCAAATTCTTTTTTCTGTCATGCTGTCTTATGAATGGCTCTGCTGAGGCATTCAGATTGGCACAGTAATATCTCCACCTGTTTTTAATATCATCACTCTCAGTGAGGACACTGCCTTTGTGACCTTTTATTATGTTTGACCATGGGGAAAACGTTTTGGTAAGAAATCTGACCACTGTGAACATATCTTTATATGTGTAGCTGTATGGTTAATGATGAAAAATTGTACAGGTACCTTTGCTGTTTTTCTTCTGTTAAGAAGAATGTATTTGGCCTTTATTACTGACATTTACAACAGCAAGTGGGCAGGTTTATTGGATGACAGACCTGGTTACACAGGTCTGATAGGATTCTTCATACTGAGTGATGAGCACTCCATGAGGAAAGGTGTTTGTGTCTCTATTCTGTGCGCCCAAGCCAGCGGAAAGTATGCTGTCTAAAAGCAGGACACATAGGCGTGGGATATAATTCTGGAATATGTATTCTTAGGAGATACTTGGGATATTTAATGGACTCTGGTCATTTTACTCTCAATCCAAAACTGACATCTGAGAGCCACCCCATCCTTGTTGTCCAGGGTGTCTGTACAATATGATTGACATCAAAAACACTCTCATACTGCATAACTACTACTGCAAATATCTAAGTACCTTTGTACTTAGATTGTAAGCTCTTTGGGGAAGAGAGTTTCTTTTTGTTTTGGGTTTGTACTGCACTAGTACAATGGGGTCCTGATCCATGACTGGGACTCCTAGCCACTAGTCATTATAGGGAACGAATGTACTCTGCAGACCAGTCGGAGAGCTGTGGAAAGGATCAAAGGATTAATAAGAAGATGAGACAAAATTATAGCCTTTGGGCCAAATTTAGCTTTAGTAAAAGCTAGAGCAATTCTCTGGACTTTATTGGAGTTGCTCCTGCCTACACCAGGATTGTAGTTGGCCTTTGTGTCTCTCATGAGATGAGGGAAGATGAACCCTGATAGGACTATGCACTTGACAGCAATTTCAATGTCCTTGTGGAAGGGTCTGAGTTCATACCCCAGATCTCTGCATAATTTGGCCTTAATCAGTGCACACAAGTAAAAATATGAGGTTAAAATGTTTTAATTCCTCTGGAAAGTTAAATCTCTCTCAGGACATTTATAAAATCAATGTCCCAAACAATTGTCAAAAATTCCCTAACATCATCCCAAAAGAGGGAACAATCTCCCTAGCAACATTCCCACCTCTCTTCTCTCAACTACCTGAAACATGAGGTTTGCTGCTTAGTGCAGAACAGTTGCCACAATTTAGTGCAGGGGTCGGCAACCCCTGGCACATGGCTCGCCAGGGTAAACACCCTGGTGGGCCAGGCTGGTTTGTTTACCTGCTGCGTCTGCAGTTTCGGCTGATCGCAGCTCCCACTCGGCCTGCGTCGCTTCCCACCGCCCCCATTGGCCTGGAGCAGCAAACCGCAGCCAGTGGGAGCCGTGATCAGCCAAACCTGCAGACGCGATAGGTAAACAAACTGGTCCAGCCCACCAGGGGCTTTCCCTGAACAAGTAGCGGCCCAACTTTGGGTGTGTCTACACTACAGGATTATTCTGATTTTACATTAACCAGTTTTATAAAAAAGATTGTATGAGAAAGCAACGGCAGACAATCATTTCGCGCCCTTTTCCCTGGATTGCCCTGGCAGACGCCATAGCATGGCAACCATGGAGCCCATTTTGCCTTTTGTCACTGTCACCGTATGTGTACTGGATGCCGCTGACAGAGGCGGTACTGCAGTGCTACACAGCAGCATTCATTTGCCTTTGCAAGGTAGCAGAGACGGTTATCAGTTGTTCTGTACCGTCTGCTGCCATTGTAAATTGGCATGAGATGATGGTTATCAAGTCGTTCTGTACCGTCTGCTGCTGTCATGGGTGCTCCCTGGCTGGCTGAGGTCGGCCGGGGGCGCAAAGACAAAAATGGGAATGACTCCCCGGTCATTCCCTCCTTTATTTTTTATCTAAAAAATAGAGTCAGTCCTGCCTAGAATATGGGGCAAGTGTACTAGAGAACCAGTGTAAGAGAGAGCACAGCCGCTCCATGTCAGATCCCGCAGAAATGATGAGCTGCATGCCATTCTAGGGGGTGCCCCTGCAACAACCCCACCCGTTGCTTCCCTCCTCCCCCAACCTTCCTGGGCTACCGTTGCAGTGTCCCCCCATTTGTGTGATGAAGTAATAAAGAATGCAGGAATAAGAAACACTGACTTTTAGTGAGATAAAATGAGGGGGAGGCAGCCTCCAGCTGCTATGATAGTCCAGGCAGGACATTAAACGGTGGGGGGGAGAGGAGCCCAGCATCCCGCTGCTATGATAGTCCAGGCAGTACAGAATCTTTTCTTTAGACATGAAAGGGGGGGGCTGATGGAGCTCAGCCCCAGTTGCTATGATGAGGACGGTTACCAGCCGTTCTGTACCATCTGCCGGGAATGACCAGGAGTCATTCCTATTTTTACCCAGGCGCCCCCGGCCGACCTCACCTGAGGCCAGCCAGGAGCACTCACGGGCTGATGATGAGGACGGCATATATCAGTCATATGCACTGTACCATCTGCCACCGGGGAGGGAGGGGAGAGGATGCTGCTGTTCATTGCCCAGCACATCGCGTCTACCAGCAGCATGCAGTAGACATAGGGTGACATTGAAAAAAGTCAAGAAATGATTTTTTCCCTTTTCTTTCACGGGGGGGGGGGGGTAAATTGACGAGCATATACCTGAACCACCCCGGACAATGTGTTTGACCCTACAGGCATTGGAGCTCAGCCAAGAATGCAAATGCTTTTCGGAGACTGCT
Source organism: Chelonoidis abingdonii (assembly GCF_003597395.2). NCBI lineage: Eukaryota > Metazoa > Chordata > Testudines > Testudinidae > Chelonoidis > Chelonoidis abingdonii. The sequence goes on from NC_133787.1 coordinate 23,607,715, forward strand.
GGGCTGTGGGATAGCTGGAGTCCTCAGTACCCCCTCCCTCCCTCCATGAGCGTCCATTTGATTCTTTGGCTTTCCGTTAAGCTTATCACACAGCAGTGTGCTGTGGACTCTGTATCATAGCCTGGAGATTTTTTTTTCAAATGCTTTCTCATTTCGTCTTCTTTAACAGATCTGTGACAGAACAGATTTGTCTCCCCATACAGCGATCAGATTCAGTATCTCCCGCATGGTCCATGCTGGAGCTCTTTTTGGATTTAGGACTGCATCACCACCCGTGCTGATCAGAGTTCCACACTGGGCAAACAGGAAATGAAATTCAAAAGTTCGTGGGGCTTTTCCTGTCTACCTGGCCAGTGCATCCAAGTTCGGATTGCTGTCCAGAGCAGTCACAATGGTGCACTGTGGGATACCTTACGGAGGCCAATACCGTTGATTTACGGCCACACTAACCCTAATCCGATATGGTAATACTGATTTCAGCGCTACTCCTCTCATCGGGGAAGAGTACAGAAACCGGTTTAAAGAGCCCTTTATATCGATATAAAGGGCCTCGTTGTGTGGACGGGTGCAGGGTTAAATCGGTTTAACGCTGCTAAAATCAGTTTAAACGCATAGTGTAGACCAGGCCTTTGAGAAGCACTGCCTTACAATGTTCATTCTAAAACCAAGGGCATCCTCGGCGTTCATGGCTAATCAGTGGGTGTTGTGCGCTCAGCATTTGGCAGAACTGGACCCCCTAGTAGTCCCTTTTGCTTTAGACTTTGCTGAGATGTGCCAATGCTACAGAACTCTACTAGAAATATCATCTACGGAACAGAAGACTCAGCTTAGGAATCAGGTTCAAAAACAGATTTGCCAGAATGATGTTGGTGTCTCTGTATCAGTATAATATGTAAACATGTTTACAAGCCCAAAAATGTGACAGCCTCATTTTACAACTCAGGTTGTTTTATAATCTGGGGTTATGGGGGGGGGTTCCCATTTTTTCTTGTCTTTTGCTGCAAAACATAGTACAATCAAATAGCCTTATTTATCATTTAAATCCAGAATGATTTCAATCTTATCTAAGCCTGAAACAAATGAAGCAAGAAAGCAAGGAATGTTACACTGTAGAACATTAATAAACATAACTCAGTAACAATGCTGCATCTGTGTAGAACTAATTGGCTCATTATGTGTGTTCACAGTGAAACCTTTCCATGTACAGATGTATAGAAACTGTCCACACTGCAGTTGGGGTTTGATGCAGTGAATACTATAGTGCATCTAAAAATTGTACAAAAATAGATTTGTGCTACCGCGGTTGTTTGATATAGCTTATTACATAGCAAGCACAACATACTGTCATTAGGGAGACTCCAGCTGAAGGACTCACTCCCATACTCGGGTTCCATGAGCTGGCACTTGTGATGCTCTCCACCTTGGAAAGCCACGGGAGAAGACACACTTAGGGTATGTCTACACTATCTGCCAGATCGGCAGGCAGCGATCAATCCAGCAGGCATCGATTTATCACGTCTAGTCTAAATGTGACACATTGACCCCCGAGCACTTTCCCGTCGACTCTTGTACTCCACCGCCGTGAGAGGCACAGGTGGAGTCGATGGGGGAGCGGCAGCAGTTGACTCACTATGATGAAGACACCATGGTAAGTCAATCTAAGTACATCGACTTCAGCTACGTTATTCATGTAACTGAATTTGCATAACTTAGATCAATCCTCACCCAGTGTAGACCAAGCCTAAAGTTTTAACTTGGGCTCTCCCATCTTTAGCTATTTTTCTCCCCACAGGTGACAAAAGCGGAGGAAACCCAGTTACAACAGAGCTTGTTACATATTGTTATGCTAGTGGGACAGTAATAATATAGTAAGGAGTTAAGCCTAAGACTAACTTATTGTTTAATCGACTTAAAGGGTGATCATGCAAACACTTACTCCTGAGAATAGTACTTACCACCATGAGTAATCCCATTGACTTCTCTATGCTCTAAATACAGAAGTACTAAGCTCAGTAGTGTTTTCAGAATTGGACCCTGTATTAGTTGGTTTTGGAGCCAGATTCTGCTCCCATTCAAGTTAGCAGAAGTTTTGACCAGGGGAACAGAATCAGGCCCTAGGAATCAGTAAATTGCGTCCTGGCACAGTAACGTTTCAGGAGAATTCATAAAAATGTTTTGCAGGTGGTGGGGGTTAAGGGGGGACTGAGTGCAGTAACCTCAGCCTTTCGATGCTGGTGATAAGGATTGCCTCACATCAGTGGTCAGCGGCACCTAGTGCCAAGCAGCAGTGGCATCAAACAAACCGCATCAGGGAGCTTACTTAATGTAGCTCTTTCCTAGTGAGAGAAGCCAGGCGTGTAAAAGGAAGTGAGAGCAAGGTGGGAAGCAAGAACTTGCCAAAAGTCCAGATTGGATCTGCACCTTCTCTAATTGGGCCCCAGATTTCATGACCCTTTCCTAGTTTTTCCCATCCATGAGGTACCCAGCCAGTGGAAGGCTGCTGCAGCTGGATGGATTCATACTGAATTCTCCTCTCCTATTACATACATGAGGAACTCTTGAGGTGTGTCTAAACATAAACCCTGTAAAACTCATAGGCTCTGTAACAAATTAGACCAAACTGAGCCTCCCCCCTGGTGGGATCCCAGAGCCCAGGCTCCTGCTCAAGTCCAAACATCCACAAGTCTGAGTCAGCTGACACAGGCCGCTCACTGGTTTCACTGCAGTGTAATCATATCCTGGAAGTCTTTCAATTGTTTCCAATGGGCATTGGCCCAGGTTCTTAAGCACAAACAGAATTCACACAGCAGGTCTCAATGAAAGCACTGCTCATGGCTACAGAAGCTTATTTTGAAGCCTTTTACTTTCTCAAACAACGACTTCTATTTAGTCACCTGTAAAAGGTTTTGCTTGCTTTACACTTTCCTGTTTGAAGCAGGTCATTAAGAACCTGCCCAGACTTTGTCAAGGCTAGGGCTGCTGCTGAACAATTAGGAAAAGCCTCTCTAGATTTGATGTTGTTTACTTTATCATCATTGAGGAGCAACCCATTTCAAAGCAGCCCTCGGGGGGCTTCGTATTCCAAACACCAAACACTCTAGGGTGTGAAGTGGTGATGGTTACGCCATCTTATTTTCCCTCTTTTAAAAAGTTCCGGTATTTTTTGGCCGTGACCTCTGCGACTTTCGGTCAGGTTAGCCTTATCTAAGTAGGTATGAGAGACTAGTGCCTCATTGTGAAGGGCTAAGTGGTGAAAAGGAGGACCATTATCAACACAGGTGGTAAATTATAGTTGACTCTTTCAGTTCATTCGCTTTTTCTGTAATACTCGTCTGGAGTGTGTAAGAAAGAAAGAGTTCAAAGTGGCTTCAGACGTTTGCTCGCAAGGAATGTGCTGCATGAAATAGAAGTTCAAGGCCGCACTTTCAAATGGGCTTCTCAACTTGCATGCTCAAATCTGTGTAGCTGCCCCCCCCCATTAGCATGCAAAGATGAGTAACTGCATGCAAAAGTCAGGCATTTTCTGTTGCAAGAAATGAGAGTGAAATGGGACAAGGGGAGCCTGTTTATGTTTAACATTACCAAGGAGCAAACACTGGCCCTTCCCTACTGTGAGTAAGGGAGACCCAGGTGGCAGAGGTTCACAGGAGCCAAACTGTAGAAAGCCCAAGAAGGGCTGCTCAAATTCCATATAGTGAGCTACTTCGTATTCTGGAGGGTAGGGGCATGGGTGCTGGAGCCACTTACCACAAAGAGCCGCTGGTTGATGTTGGACCCACTAGCACAGGAAGAGGGAATAGGAGGGGAGCAGAGGCACCACATCAGTGACTAGTAGCAGCTGCAAAGTGGGTCCAGTGATGTCTGCCACAGAGCTCCCTGCAGCATGCCTTTACTGGAACTTGACACAAGCCCCAAGCTTTCACCCTAAGGAAGGAGCTTAACCACTGCAGAGATTTTCAGCTGGCCTCGTGCTGCTTTCCGGTTAGTAAAGGGCTTGGAATCTCTGAGCAGGAGCTCTACCTTCATTTCTTGTCTTCAGAGGAACTTTTCCTGCTTCTGTGATTTGCAAGTGTTTTAAGAGGGCAGTTTGGTCTGGAGCACTGAAACCAGGGGAGCATTGCTACAGTTGCCCTGCCTTCTGATTCAGTGTGTACTTTCACACAGCATATTGAAAGTAACTCACTTCATCATAAAATGGTATCACAAACAGAAGTTGTTTAACAAATCCTGCACATGAACTATGAACTACTTATAAGCTACTGCAAATCACAGTTAGGGTAAGAGAAAATACTGACTAACAATAATCCGAAGGAAGCAGCCATTAACATCTACTAGCTGATTCCCTTATATGTTTTTTTTTTTAAAGCAGGGCTGAATCCTTGCTGCTGTGTTTATGGATTCTGCCTGTTAATCCTAGTTCTAAAGGGCCAGTAGGTTAGAGAACTGGTATGTTAGAAAAAATGTCTCTCTGGAGTTTAAACACCCAGTATTACAGGCAGGGCTCAGTGGGTTAGCGTTCCTGAACAAACAGCTAGAATGTAAGAGTCTGGGCTGGGGAACACTTTAGCTGTTGGAAAAACTTACTTTGTGCAGCTTCAGAGTGTTCCTGGAGGCTGTGGCCCTATGCCATGGCTCCTGGTAAAGGCTGTGCTGCAGTAACAATGGGGCTTTTATGGGGAAGCTGGAGCACAATCAGAAATGTCTGTGTCCTGAGGGATTATGGTTGGAGATGGCTGGCACATTATGCACATTTCCACCAGCCTTTGATAGCATGTAAGGTATGTGAACGACTAAATGTGTTTTCATTTGTACTGTGTAGTTTTGCCTTTGTTAGGTGATGATTCCTCTTCAGGCTAGCCAAAGACAGAGAACTCTGGGGATGGATTCGTGGAATGAGTCGGGGAGCGAGAGATTCAGAAGCAGTTTTATCTAGCTCAATGCCTGGGAGCATTTCCAAAGGGCTTGTATTTTCGATTCCTTGCTATGGAACTTAAAACCAGTTGAGCGATTAGAGTCGTCAGTCACTCTGAATTTTGTTAGCTGGTGATGATAAGAGCCCTAGCTATGGTAAGAGGAGTCTTGTGGAAACTGGAGGCCATCTTCATATGCTCAGCCATTTCTCATGACAGTAATTGGAAGTCGGTCTACAGAGATGCTGTAAATCTCAATGTGCTTTAGAAATTAATCTGCACAATTCACCTATGGCCTGTTCCAGTGAATTACAAAGACACCAGGTCTCCCACTGTTGAGGTGTTGATTATATTTTTAGCACAAGGTGTCAGACTGCTACTAGTGAAAGTTAAATAACATAACTGTTGTGTTTATTTTTAATAACACAGAATCCATTTATTTGCAGCAACTGTCCCTGTCACAAAACCACCTCGACAAGCGGCCTTAATTGGCGGAGGCACAAAAACTCTCACCACCCTCCAAACGCCTGAACTGTCAATCCAGCACAATATGAACACTGAGTCTCTACATAGTTTTTAATGTAATGTAAATAAAGCAAAAGGAACCAGTTCACACTAGAGGCTGTTATACTGTCCTCCACCTAGGAGTACAACAGCCACTAAAATTCGTGGGCATTCTTCTGGGTCTAGAGGGCTGTTAATGAACATAAGAACTTTGGGATTTATTCTTCCTTCCAGTGGCAGTTGGACTTACTTGCATGGATTGAGGAAAGAATGGGCTCCAAATAACTGAAAATTTATGCCTTCCCTTTTTTTAAGATAAACTGTCACAAAACAGAAGTCACCCAAAGATTCCTTTTTTAAAAAACTTGCAGAATCTCAAAAAATGAACAAAAATTGAGTTTCTTCTGCAGGGTTCTCTCTCCTTGGATCCCCTCTACTCTCCCTTGTGTGATCTTCTCCTTCATTTGCTGTGGCTTTGCCTCAGGGCTCAACCCCGCTTGAAAACTGTAGTTTACCCCACGGAAACAATGACTAGCCCTTAACGACAGCAGCACAAACAAAAGCCTATAAAGGCAGGATTTGTGATTTACATGGGGTTAATTACTACAACAATCGTGTTTATTCAGTTGTCTAATAAATCCTTAAGGCAGGAACAAGTACTAGCTTGACCAGCTTCATCCCATGAATGTATCTCCCTTGTTACATTATTTGCAGATCTGAATGTAAAGAATACAGAAAGAGAGAGAAAGCATGTCCCATTAGTTAGGCAATGATCTATAACTCATGAGTTTTCATGTTTCATGAACTCCTGATCTCATCAACATGTAGTTCTGTGCTTCTGGTACGTAACAGATTCTACCATGACTTTGACTAAGCTTAAAAAAGGGCAGGTAGTGTATATTAAGCAAATGTAAGCTACAGATCTGAGCAATCTAATGCACTGACCAGAAGAAGAATGCTAGGTCAACACTAGTCTCTGCTAAGTTATTAGGGCCCGATCCTGTGCCTAGTGAAGTCAATGGCAAAACTCCAACTGACTTCTGTGATGCAGAACCAAAACCTTAGACAGGGCTAGGGCTTTTCTTTTGTTAGTGTATTATACGTACCATTTCATCCTCCTAAGCACTTTTCAAGGACCACGAGGCGCGTTACAAACATTAATTAATTATAGTCTCACAACATCCTAAAGAAGTAGCTAAATATTATCATCCCCCTTTTACAGCTGGGGAAACTGATGCTAAGAGATTAGTGACTAACTAACCCAGGCGGCCATCAGTGGCAGAGCTAGAAATAGAACCAAGAAGATCTGGGCCCAGATTTTCAAAAGTGACTAGTGTTTTTGAGTGGTGCCGTTTTTGGGACCGGTGCGATTATCCCTATTATACAGCATCGCCCAGTGCACTGTTATTGCTATAATGTGTCCTGATCGATTTCCCATGAGGGGATACACAGCGATTTTGCTTCAGCTGTGGATCAGGGCCATTTACTTTGGCCCTGATCCAAAGCTTTGGAAATCAATGGAAGCCCTTTAGACTCTCTGGGCTCAATCCTGTATAGTGCTGAGCACTTTGGCACCCACTGACAACAATTGCATCTGAGGTTGCTTAGCCCTCTTCAGGCTTGGGTCCTCCAGGACTACATCTAGGGCAGAACATTTCATATGTCTTTGGAAGAGTTTGACACTTTGTTGTGAAGGAAGTTGTTTGTGCGAATGCAAGAGCAAGGTGAGACAAGGCAAACTCTTTACTTTGGCACGTGCACCGTAGTTAGTACTATCGATCCATGAGATACAGTACAGTAAATACAACAAACAAAGGGCTCACTGTGGTATTTACACCCGCCACAAGTCAGTTTACAAACTAGGATTATTGGGAGGCCAATCAAATACTTCTGCTTTTAGGCAGAAATGTCGTTTTTGGGAAGGTGTGTAGCTCCACACTCCTTGTTCCTCACCAGCCTGACACATTCCTACAGCAGAGGTTTTACAAAATTGACCTTTTATTTTCATGCTTCCCATGAATAGTTAAGAAAAACCTAGGGAAAAATAAACACTCTGTCCCTGATTGTTTATTCACCAGTCTCTTAGGAACCATAATTAAGTCTCCCAGGAATTGTGTGTTTTATCATATTGTGTATCTTAAAGAGCCACTTTAGGTAACGTAACAAGAGTGCCTTATGAAGGAAAATTGGATTCATTTTAAGACTCTTTTTTAACCCCCCCAAAGAATGGCTCTTTGTTTACTACTTTCATGCATGTGGCAACTTGCCCAAGTAAATACTATGCTACATAAATACCAGAGATTGGTATTTATGATATTACATAAACATACTCTGAATAATGACTCATTGTTGAAGTGAAGAAGAACACAAGCAAAATAAATTGCAGTAAATGTGTTGTTTCCCATCATGCTACTAATGAAAAGTGAATGTTTTAAGCAAAATTCTGTTGATGTTGGAGAAAAACAATAGAATCTCATTTAAAACACTTAGGTCCAATTTTTAAAGGTATTTAGGCATTGATGTGCTCACTGTTGGAATGCTGACTGATTTAGGATTCTAAATCTCATTTTCAAAAGTGATTTAGGCATTTAGTAACCTAAGGCATTTTTAGTTCCGAGTGCCTAAATCACTTTTGAAAATAAGTAGGCTCCTAAATCACTTATATATTGCAACACTGAGCTAAGCAGTGCCTAAATACCTTTAAAAATCTGGGCCTTAATCTAAAAAAACCAAACCATAAACCAAAACCAGAGACTGGTGCTGCTAGAAATAACACAAATTACTGGAGTAATCAATAGTTAGATTTTTTTGTGTTAATATACACCAGGCTTATCACTCTTTAAATTGAAAAATAATTCTCCATTCACCTCCTATGAAAAACTTTGCTGTTCATGTGCCTAGAGATCTGAGCTGCTACAATTCCTGTATTCTAATTCCTGCATAGGGAGAAATTCTGGCCCATTGAAGCCAATGGAAATTTTGCCATTGACTTTAGTGGAGCCAGGATTTCACCCACAGCCATTAACTTGCTCTATGACCTTGTAAAAGTCACATTAACCTCTCGGTGCCTCAGTTTATCTATTTGAAAAATTAACAAAATATTTACCTCCCTCCCAAAAATGCAGCGTGCAGGAAGGTTCTATACAAGTACAAAATGATCATCATCATGATTATTCTTTTAATTATTATTATGGATTGATAGCTCCCATACTTTGGGCTTCTAAACTAAATAGAGGTTAATACCCCAACTATCAAATGCTCACAGTGATTCTTTTCTTTTTAACTCAGTTAAGAGATTACCAAACCCTCATTTTTCAAATACAAAATTGTGTGTTGCGTTGGTCGTCCATCACTGATGATGATGACGATCTTGTTGCAATTCTTATCTATGGCTATGCATACGACTCCAGGCCCTGATGGACAGTTGGCCACACTGACGGCATGGGAAGTCCATATCTATGATGTCTGATGATGCAACTCTGTGACGGCTTTCACATGCAGCCTGGAGACAATTTCATTGATTCCACTCAAACCTCTTACATACTGATCTGTCAGAGACTGCCAGTAAGTCCTGTTCTGAGCCATTTGCTTGAGTTCTTTACGATTAATGCCAGCCCACTGGAGATCACTCTTGAAGTTATCTTTGAAGTGCTTATATGGATGACTCTTCTTTCTTTTGTCCTAACTCAGCTTCCCATGCAAGATCTGTTTTGAGTGAGGTGGTCTTCCAATCTGATGACATGCCCGGTCCACCTAAGTTATGCTCTCAATCGTATTTTCTCAATGCTGGTTGTGTTTGCTCTCTCAAGGACCTTAATATTGGTCATTCTGTCTGTCCTGCCAGCCAATGCTTATTGTTGAGCAGAGGGAGTGCATATGCTCAAGCTGTTTAATGTGCCATCTGTGAAGAGTCCAAAATTGCCATGTCACTTACAGTCTGTGTTTAGTCTAAATTGCAAGAACATGATAAAGATGAATGAACAGCATTTTTATCTCCCATTTAAAAAGAATAATAAAATTTCTCTCCCAAAATGATACTGCATTTTATACTGTGCTTTGACTGATACCTTCCCTTTCCCTGCAAGCACCACAAGTAAAAAATATTAAGAGAAATGAAGGCATGGGGTGGAAATGTGCTTGCAAAAGGGATGCTTTTTTCTTCCTGAAAAGTAGAAATTTGATCAGCATCTTATTCTGGCATTTGCATTTCATGATGGCTAGCAGCATTGCAAGCGTGGGTAAAATATTTTCAGGGAACTGCAAACTCGGAATTGAGCTTCACCAGTTCCATGTTGCTGGTATGTGACTGGGGACAGGTTTAGGGTTGCTTTTTAGTAAATCCTCAACAGAAGACTTTTCAGCTCTGGCTTTGAAGAAAAGACACCCCCGCCCACATTTTCCCACTCAAGGCCACAGATGGCTCCTGCTGTCCTTAGCTGAGGAAGAAGACTGGATTGGACATTCCCATTAAACTCATCAACACTGCTCTCTGATCAGCCACTGGGGGCACTGCCAAGTTCCTATGCTTGTGAACATCCATGCACTGTTGCATGATCAAGCATTGTTAATTGTGGGTGTTAAACTGTTGACTATTTCTTTGTTTCTTGCTTGTTCCTGCTTTGATTTCATTGCTACATAAAACTTAAAGAGCTCTACAGTGTTTAAAAGGAATCGCATTCTGAGATCACACACTTTCCTATTCTGTTTAATAAATGGAATTTTATTGATGGAATAGATGTATTTACACTGTTTCATTTATTTTTTCTTCTTTTTCAGATTTTTTGTACAGATTAGGAAGGGCTGTGAGTCTGAAAGATTAGACATCAAAAATAGAAGAGACTGCTGTGGTTTGCAAAGCAGTGCTTGATCCAGTGGTGCATACTGGTTCAGTACTCCAAGTATGTCATGGGAGCTTGTCAAGATCTTGATAGCAAGACCGATGGTGCTCTTGCGACTGAGTGTGACATTCTATGCAGCATTCAGGAGAGTGGAAAGTTGAAGAATGATACGTTTACAGAGACAGCTGTGCCACGTGCTGGAGATCCAGGCTAAGGTAAACTGTCGTCTCAGAGCTGGGTTTCTAGCAGCAGACAAGGAAAAAAAAAGTAGAAATATGAGCGAGGACAAACCACACAGTAACTGTCAAACAGAATCACAGTGCTGTGTGAACCTGGAGATTTAGTGGTAGTATTTTAGCACTGATGTTGCAGTAGGGCCTGAGGCTCCAGTTGGGATCAAGATCCTGTTATGTTAGGTACTGTACATAAGAATTTATGATCCCAAGGTGTAACTCCTTATTTCTTTGCAATGCCTATCCAGTGTGCCTATCCCATTTACTCTGGGTGAACGTATATTGAAAAGTATTAACATTACCAAATAAACCCATTTCAAATCCCCTATGATGCAGGATTTGGTAACCCTCTTAGAGCCATCTCTTCTCAAAAGCCTGAGGGAACAGATGGCAAGTTAATCCCATTGCAAAAGTGCAATAACAAGAGGGCCCAGGCCAAACCTCACTGACTTAGGCCCTGTCTACAATACAGCGGCACAGCTACAGCACTGCAGCTGTGCCAGTGTAGCAGAGATGCTTCTTACATCAACCTGCTCAGTGCAGGTAATCCACCTCCCCAAGAGGTGGTAGCTAGGTCAACAGTAGAATTCTCCTGTAGACTGAGCTGCGTCTACGGTGGGGGTTAGGTTGACCTCACTACACCACACAGGGTATGAAATTTTTCCCAGGCCTGAGCAAGGTAACTAGGTCAATCTAATGTTTAGATATAAACCAGACCTTTGTTTGTTTTGAATCAGGCCTAGAGACCCAAAACATTGCAAAAGACATAGAAGAAAATAGGATGGTCAGTTTTGGGATTTGTTATATATATGCCTTGTTTTAATACAACAAATGCTTCAGTTCAGTACTTTTATTCAAGATTAAGGCTACGTTTTAGTCACAGGTATTTTTAGTAAAAGTCAAGGACAGGTCACGGGCAGTAAACAAAAATTCACAGCCTGTGACCTGTCCATGACTTGTACTATATACCCCTGACTAATTCTTGGGAGGGGGCAGCCCAGGGATGCCACAGGTGCAGGGGGTGGGCAGCCCAGGGAGTGCCATGTGTTCTTGGGGGAGGGCTGGGGAGGCCGTGGGTGCTGAGGGGGACCAGGACCCCTGCTGGTGCTGGAGAGGGTGGGGGATGGGAGGGCTGGCACATTCCCTACCTTGCTCCATGCCTCCCTGGAATCAGAAACATCCCCTCTGCTCCTAGGCAGAGGTATGGTCAGGCACCTCTGCGGACTGCCTCTGCCCTGAGCACCGGCTACGCAGCTCCCATTGGAGCTGTGGGGATGGCTCCTGCAGGCAGGAGAAGCATGCAGTGACCCCTGGCTGTGCTGCACCTCTGCCTAGGAGCAGAGGGATGTGACCACTTCCGAGGAGCCCCTGAGGTAAGTGCCGCCCAGAACCCTCACCCCCTCCTGCGCCCCAACCCGCAGCCCCGAGCCTACTCTAACAGTGTGCTCATGAGATGGAGGAAAACGAATTCTAAGTTGCCAGCTGCCTCCAGTTTTAATCATTCGCTTTCAGCCCCGTTCTTAGCAAAGTAATTCAGTCCTTACCATTCTGATCCCCTTTCTCACAAGCAGCTTTGGTACTCTGTGCAGAAAGGTGATCATATATGCCATAGAAACGTAATGACTAACGTAATGCAGAAACACAGTATTCCTTAACTACTTCATTTTCTTATTGCTTCAGCTATTTAAAATGTTGAATAGTAACTAAGGCTGCAACTTTCACATTGAAACAGAAGTTTCTCTGATGTCCGAAACTGAATACCAAGCCTCAGAGCAGTTTGTAACTTGCCTATATATCTCATGATCTTTATTGCCATGTACCAATAAAATCTTTGTCTTACACAAAAGAAGGCAGATGCTACTTTGCTAATGATTGTTTTGAAAACAAGCAGCACCCTGATGGCACCTTCCCAAGGGGGAAACGGAAGAGAGCTTGAATTTCCCTACCTCTGAGTAAGTAAACTATACACCCCTGTCAGCAATCACAGCATTCAATGCACCTGAAGAAGATTTGATATGGAATGCATTTGTGTACAGGCACAACACACACTTACACATACAGGGCCAAAATTCCATGTACATCACTTACAAATCAGATTAATTTTTGTGCATTTAAGAAGTTCAATCAGCTGACTAAGGCAATCAGGCTTTGGTTCATTCCACTAAATGCTTTACTGTACATGTACAGCAGGCATTCAGAAAAGATGTATAATAGACAAAGTTTGGGTGTAAGGTTTATTTGCATGACTTTAAAAAGGATCTGATCTTATAACTCAAAGATGATCTCACAAGCCATCTGTGGCACTGCTTCATTCTGCAACTCCTAACATATGCAAATAAAGACTGCCTCCCGACTTTACCCCCCTGTGTACTATTTGGACAAAGTTTTGTTTGTTTATTTTTAACAAACTATTTTCTTTGTTGTTCTCACAGTTAAAAAAACATGTTCTGTAATGATTCCTCAATAAACCTTGTGTGACCATCTTTTCATTTTAGAGCGGGACTGATGTCTTGTTATTAGAGCAAGACACTAGGACTCCTGGGTTCCTTGCCTGCTTCTATGTGACTTTTGGAAAGTTAGCGCAATGCTTTGTGTCTCAGTTATACCCAGCTATAAAATGGCTCACATAAAACAGGGTTGTGAGGCTTAATTAATTAAACATTTGTAAAGTCTTTTCAGATCCTCAAAGGAAAGGCATAAACACACCCACCAGTGTATATATTAGAACATACCCACATCCACCATTACATAGCACGTATATGAGAACACAGAAGTACTCCATTGTTCCTTAGTACTGTTCTACACAAGGTAAGTATCAATGTTAGGATTCAAAATGGCATGCTGATTTTTACAGGTGAGTAATTTAGCAGCAAGGAGCAATTTATCTGTATTGCCAGGGCATCAGAAAAGACACAAGATGCAAGAGGGCCTGATGGAGATGTAGCTAGTGATGTTGCAAGCAGTGAGAACAGAAAACAAGTTTGTACCTAGCAATGCTGGGATAACCTCCTCACCTGAGCAGGGCTGGTGCTGGACCAACCTTTCCTTACCTTCCTCCTGAGGAGTCAGGGGATGGGACAGTCACCTTGTGCTGCCTGAGGAGAGAGGAAGGGTCAGAGGCAATGTGCGGGAAACATTCCAGCCCCTTAGTGGCTTCACCCATTCACCACCCATTTATTCCAGCTGAGGCTGGCACCATTTAACTTCAAAGCCCTTTCATGGACTCCCGTGCTGTGGGAGGACCCTGTACACAAGCCACCATTAACAACCTACTCAATTATCACTGGTTTTTAACTATTAACTATCTATTTATATGGGACAGCTTATTTGCATCTCTGTCTTGCAGGTGACCTTTGCTTCTACTTGTCTGGTTTTTGTGGATGGCTGTTTGAGGGTGGAGCCCAGTAGTGTCCACACTGGTTTTGTTTACATCTAGCAGCAGCCGTTTGATGCCATCAATCACAAATGTACTTTCCTGGGGAGTACTACAGAGCTCCATCTCATCACCCCTTTTGGTCAATGTCAATGCACCAATACTAAGGGAGGCAGTGAAGTTTTTTCACCTGGCCTGTCGTCTGTGTGGTCAAAAGAACAGGAGTACTTTGGGCACCTCAGAGACTAATAAATTTATTTGGTCATAAGCTTTCGTGGGCTAAAGCCCACTTCTTCGTCTCTATTGTAATACTCAAGTTTAATCTCTCCAATGTGACAACACTCAAATCTACCTCTTCTTTTCGTTTAATCATGAGACTGAAGGCTCCTAGCTTCCCCAATATTTGACAGAGGTAGGGATGAGGATGGGAGTAAAATGCCTTAGACTGAGCCTAGGGAAGACGAAGAGGGTGAAGCATCTGGAAGACTGGGCCAGACCTATTCCTGTGTCTAATGGAAGCATACATCCTACCTTGGCTTGTATGACTTGTAGTCTCTGGGTCATAGAGCTGTAGCTGCTCTTGGATTCCCCAGTGACAGTGCAGGGAACAGAATGCCTTTGTCATTATTTGAAGTCTGTGTGATCTTTCCTCTTTGTCTGTTTCACTTCAGCTAAGCCTAGATTACTACATTATAGTGTAGCTTCAATGTCCTTTGATTTCTATGGGCAGTGCAGTTACTCAGTATCTCTCGTGATTTAGTCCAGGGGTCGGCAACCTTTCAGAAGAGGTGTGCCGAGTTTTCATTTATTCACTCTAATTTAAGGTTTTGAGTGCCAGTAATACATTTTAACCTTTTTAGAAGGTCTCTTTCTATAAGTCTATAATATATAACTATTGTTGTATGTAAAGTAAATAAGGTTTCAAAATGTTTAAGAAGTTTAATTTAAAATTAAATTAAAATGCAGAGCCCCCCAGGACCTGGGCAGTGTGAGTGCCACTGAAAACCAGCTTGCGTGCTGCCTTCTGCATGTATGCCATAGGTTGCCTACCCCTGATTTAGTCCGTATGTATTATACAGCTGAGCATTCAGTCATGAATCTTTGCTACACAATGGACTGAAAATCTAGTTTTAAGTGTAAGTCAGAAAGTGTAAGTCAGAAAGATATTAGCTAGTTGTTCAAAATATGTTGCTTCAGGGCCAGCATTCATGGTCAGAAACTAAAAGGCACAAGATGACTTTGTTTCCCATTGTAATATAAGATTCTCATAGCTTGAAATACCATAAACCAGATACTTTTAGTAGGATTTATTCTGAGGTTAGAGCAAAGTACAACATTATAATGTCACCAATATAAGTGAAGCTAAGGATATCATTATTGGGGGGGGGTGCGCGTGTGCGTGTGCATGTTGTTTTGAGAGAGATTTTGTACCACTGATAATGTAGAAGAGCTTATAAATTTAGAAGTGACTCTGTGCAAAGGACATCCTGAGGTTCCGTATTTGTTCTCTCTGAATGACTTCCCAATCACTTAAGTCAAAAGATGATTTTTCTAACTGCAAGTGCTGTAAATTCAGCCTGGGATCTGGAAATCGGGTGGTGCTCTTTCAAGCACTTACATCACAATGCTGTAATAAAGATTCTACAATTAGATCTTATCTGGAAATGTATCTGGTAATGTATTGCATTAATACACGAGGGCAAGTAAAATCCATGTCATTCTTCCAAAGTGGTACTGAATTCCTACACAGTAAAGTTAAAATAATCCCCTGGTTTTTGTCAACTAAGCCGTTTGACTTGAAACCAAAGGGACAAAACTGTTGAATGAGAAAGTGTCATTTTACCAGTTCACACTTAACTGCACTTTAAAATGGGAAAACTGAGATCGGCCTCATTGATGCTGAAAGTAGTGAGTCAGAGACCTGTAAGAGACTTGGAGAAGTGTGATAGCAATTCTTCTACACCACAGGGTTCTAGCTAGCATTATTTGTGTACCATTAACAATGGGACATGCTCAGACTTGAAGAACTAGTACTGACCTTCCCTTGATAATCATTTATACACTCCTTGTTTTGAGTACTCCACCTTAAAGTTTCTCATGAGTCACTCTATCTTTGGAGAGAAAAAGTAAACCCTGATGAATCCTGCAAATTTCCAAGTTCATAATATACCCCTTCAAAAGGACTTTATCTGCAGCTACAGTGGCACTCCACACATTACCAGTGATTTTTTTTTTTTTGTATAGTCTGACCACAATACAGTGTGACTTTAAACATTACAGAATATCTGAGCGGACAGGGACATTAGGCTTGGTTTGGTGCCAACCCTTCTGTTGAAGTTCAAAGCCAAAACACTCACTGAGTTCAGGAAAAGACCTTCCCCCACCTTCTCTCTAACTGTGGTAGGTTTATAGACTCATAGAATGGAAGAGATGGAAGAGAGATATGGTACAAGGGTCCTTCAGTCCATGCCCCACAAAAAAATCCCCCCAAAGAGGGCACAATGGATATTCAAACTGATACTGTGACCATGGCCAAAATGCTTATTGTGTGGAAAATAAAACCAGATTGTAGGTCAGTGGGGAGACTTCCTTATTGGAAACTCTCTTGAAAGCCAGTATGGACAGAGCATGGAACTGGGAGACCTGCATTTTCATTCCAGCTCTTCCACTGACTCATTATATGGCTCTGGGCAAACATGCAGCCAGTTTTTCAAACAAGGCAACTAATTTTGGATGTCTCTCTTTTTGAGGGTGAAGGTAGGAACCCCTCAAGCTGGGCATTCAAATTAGGAGGCACCTCTAATGATTTTCACCTTAATCTCTTTTTTTGTTTTTCCCCATCTGTGAACCTGGGCTGATGATACTGTCTTCCCTACCTGCCTTGCAGCCGTGTTGGGAGGGTTAAAGCGTAAATGTTTGTACCATGTTTTGAACATACTGCGAAATGTAGAAGTGCAGAGTATTAATACTGTTGTCACTATTTCGTTACAGAAAACAGTCATACCAAAACAATCCTCCGTTCCTGATGTAAAACGAGTTCCCCACCTTCTTTAGAACATCAGCATCTCATTTTGCAAAGAACGCTATTTAGTCCTAATAGTCCAAAGCCTGCTGAGCTGTTGAGGGTTGCACTATAGAACGCCGTGCTAGGGCACTGATTAATATACATAAAATGGTACAGCTTCAACATAGGGTTCAAAAGCCAAAGATACCCATCTACAAGCATGCAGGCAGGGGGCATGCAGGAACATTGTGGGTTGGTTCAATGTGAAGGGGGAGCTTGAAATGGCATGATGCAGAGACCTCTAAGAAGTAAAGGTTCTGTTTCTCTTCTTCCTTCCCATTGACCCCCTACTTTCCTTTCAGATGCACACACTCTTCTTCCTCTCCTCTGTTTTTTCCCCCCTCTGTTCATTTTGGGCCCAATCTTGCATATCCAAAATTTCTCACCAAAGATGATGGGGATTTTAATGCACTGAGATGACAGAATTGAGCCCTTCTGAGTTAAACTTACCTCCTGACTACTTCTCTTTACCAGGTATGTTCATGTCAAAAGGAGCGAGAGCCAGAATAGTTAGCTGCCTCTTTAGATGCTTAAATGCAACATTTAGGTGCCACTGATATTTTCATAAACCACTGCTCAGCTGCAGCCTAATTCCACAGGCCCTAAGTCCCCTAGGTTCCACCAGTAGGCATGAGCAAAGCCGTGTAAGTGCTGCTGCTGCCCCACAGCTAACAGGCTGTACAGAGCATTAGCCCCAGGAGCCCCAAAGCAGCATTCTCAAACTAAGCATTCCCCTGCCTATCTTGCCTGCAGAACCTGAGCTTGTGGGCATTTTCTAAGCATGTCCACAATATCGGGCCCTGCACAAAAGGCAGCTAAGGAATTTTTGGAGTGTGTTTCCCCAGAACACTCAACAGCACAGTGATTAGTGTTCTCACCTGAGATATCAAAGCCCCAGATTCAAATCACTACTCTGCCTGATTTAGAGGAGGTCTTGAGCCTGACTCTCCTGTATCCCAGATGAGTGCTCTGAGTGACTGGGCTATAGTCTCTCTCTCTCTCTGGTTTTTTAAAATAGATTGGCCTGGCTTAGGCACCTAACAACATGAGAGGGTTTGTGGCTGAGAATCCTGAGCAGAGATAGGTGCCACTTCTGAGTGGGGACTGCCTCACAGTCTCTCCTGCTGAAGCTGTTCTACTCGGTATAAATAGTTAGAATCACTGAAGCAGTGGGACTGGACCTGGGGGGTCTCGCACCTCCCATCTGAGTGCCCTAATCACTGGGCTACAGAGCCTTCTTGCTCTCTGGCCCAATGACTAAATACTCATACCCGGTGGAATAGGAGAGACTGAGGGAGCCTTACAACAGAATATCCCATAGCTCTGTAGTTAGAGCACCTCTCCCCAGACCCCTCCTCAAATCCTTTCTCTCTCTCAGGCAGAGTGGGGAATTGAACTTAGGCTTCCCACATCCCAGGTAAGTGCTCTAAACACTGAGCTAAAAGTGTTAAAGTAGCAGCAGTGGCCTCACCACCAGATTTTGAATGAGACCCAATTCAGTAGGTGGCTCTGAGCATGTGTCCTGGATCAGGCCCTGCCTGTGAGATAGGCTGGCTGATGCCTATCTGCCTCTGGTTTGTGACTCTCCAGTGGGGCTTAGGCAGGAGATAAGCATGCAGATACCTAGAGTGAGGCAGCAGTGTGCATGCCCAGAGGCATAAACTTTGGCACTGGGGGAACTTTCCACTGAGAATTCAGGCACCAAGTGAATTTAACTGCCTAACCCTATAGGCACCTTTGTGGATCCCAGTGGAGACTAAAACTGGGACTTAGGCACCTAAGTACTGTTGTGGCTCCAGGCCTTAGATCTTGCAGTGCTGAGCATAGCAATGCCTAAATACCTTTAAAAATCTGGGCCCCAGTTCCTTTGCCCAGGTCGGGTTTTGCTAGCTGGGCCCTATAGAGAAATGGGAGAGTCTGATGACAGTTAGACAGTGTAAGTTCTGAGCAATTGAAAAAGCCTATTCTGTTTTCTTTGTTTCCCAAGGTTAGTGCTATTATCCTTTCTAACTGAATTATCATTTTGCTGTCTTTGCTTTGGTGGCACTCTTTAGCCATGCTTAGAAAGATACCACACAAGCAGTGTCACACCACAAAAACCTGGAAACCACACGTTATTTATGACTCTTTCTTCCCCTTCATACAAGACAGTATACTCTAGGATTGTTAGCCTGTCTTCCCCATGCAGGCTGGCATATCATGCCCATGACCTGTAAAGAGATGGCATGCCCTGTGATCATCAATGGGGTTTTTTTTATCAATGAACTGCAGCAGGAATATAGCTATCACCCAAGTCTGATTGAGCACTTCAGGTTTGACAGATATAACTATTCATAAATATTTCCTAAAGTAAGTGAAACATGCAGAGGCAATAGCCATGTGCATTTGAACAGAACAAAAAGACTAATGCAAAAGCTGGAGAGATGAACTATACCAAACAAACAGGAAAAGCTCAGAGGAGTTCTGTATGATAAATCAACATTTCTGTATTTAACATAGACAAGACTCCAGAAAATATTCTTTGTATGCAAAAGATGCCACCTTTGACATTAAGGAGTATACTGCAGTACAGCTGCTTCTGCTAATGGACGCTCACAGGCTGCATGCCAGTGCTTTGCAAACAGACAGACTTATGATCTTTCAGGTACACACGCGTGACTTGTTTGTATGATCTGTGCTTCCAATTCAGCTCCAAAGATTCCTTTCTTTCATTATTTGTGATTTTTGCAAAAAATCCCCACAAGCACTGGATATTATTAAAGTCTCCTTTTTTAATAATTGTACATTATCTGAACAGAATTTAGGGAATGGATGTTAAGAGGAGATTCTGCCACTAACTCCAATGAGAGGATCTTGGAGAAGGTCAGGTTCTGTGCAATGGCACTATTACTGACTGATAGTTTTGTGGCTAATGATAGGTGAACAGGTTTAGAGAAAATTCATTCAAAATTCAGCCTGATCCTCAAATGTTTCTGCTGTGTGAAAATAGTGATCAGACTGTTAGTTTTTAAAAGACTGTCTAAGTGCTTCCTGGTTACAGTAAGCAGAAGCACCAGACCACCACCAGATAGGCATCACTACCTTACCTTTCACAGCTTATAACTCAGCTGGAAATAGAAAGCACAAGAAATCCCTGAACAGAACTATAAGATTTCCAGAGCCCTGAGTTTAAGGTTAACTTTAGACAGTGCAAATGGTCAATGATTTCTGCCAGATCATATAGTATTCGCTGGTGAGTGCACTGAATAGGGCAGCTATACAAATCTCTTTGGGTTTGACAATGCAGAGTCTGAATGTTCTGTGGCATTTTTGTGCATGTGACAATAGGACCATACTCACGTGTGCAAAGTCAGCTTTCAGCCATGTTGCAATCTCAAAAAATTAAAAGCGCATTATGTCCAACAACTAGCCCTAAGTGTGTCCAACACAGGTGATTTAAAATCAATAGGTTATTATGGCCTTGTTGCCTTGACAGCATTTTGTGTCACTAGTTCAGAGAGGAGCATTCGTGGCATCCCATTTCGGCTCATAATATTCCACCAGAGAGCTTCTCACCCTAATGTAGTGTCTAGCCAGTTCTAAATTCATTTTTCTGTAATAATGATTCAGTGCACTTTATATTGATACAGTGTCTTTAATTCAAGGATCTCAATGTACTTTGTAAACACTCATTCATTCTTACAGTATGGTTGTAAAGCAGATGGTACAATATTTATTTTTACAGGTGAACATATCAAAACCCAGAGAGGTTAAGCAACTTTCCCCAAGGTTATTCACCACCACAATGGCACAGTTGGAAAGATATTCTTAATCCAGGCTCCCTGCTCACAGTGCATTCCTCAACCGGCAAGACCACATTTTCTCCTTAAATAGCCAGTGTCCTCATCTGGGCCACACTTTCTGTTTCAGATACAATCCCTTTTCTGGTTTGTTATTGTGATGTGCTGACTATTGCCATGATACTTTTCCTAAAACTCAAAATACTGTGAAAAAGTAAATAAATAAGAAATTTTTAATACCATTTGGAAGAGCCATTGTTTGCAAAGTGCATCCTTCCAAGTGAATATTTTGCAACCCCCAACATACAGCAGCATATCTTTGTATCAGCCCCACCCCAACCTCGTTCTAAACCTGGCCAGCTTTTATCCTTGGCTATTAAAGTGGTTTGGGTTACTTAGTGTGCAATTAAGAAATCCAAAAGAATAAAACTTCATTCTAAACTGTGTTGATTGAAAGTGAGGCTATAGCTATAGTTATCTAGTATTAATAACAATATTTATACTGTACTGTCCATGATCACAAAGCCGGTCTTGGTTTAGACGGAACATGATAGTTTAACCACAAAATTGCAAGATGAACTGACTACCAACATGGTGGTTCCTTGCAGTTAAGCCCTTTAGTTAACAATTTGGTGTAATATATTGTACTCCTGCTATATCCCAAGGTATGAGGCTTATTAGTCCACCCTTTCAATGAGTCACAAATGTTAGTAATCCTAAAATTGTGTTAAGTGCAGTAAAATTACATCTATCAACGGGGATGGCATTTGGGCTTCACCATGGGGTCTGCTTGTTAACCATGACCCAAAACAAGCAACGTTTGAAATTCTTGCCTTAGAATTCAGAATTAGGCTGGTGCATTAGTGGCGTATGCATATGGTCTATGGCATAAAGCTGTGGAAGAGCAGTCAAACTGTAATGCACATATGTTGTCCTGCTATGTGGACCCACAGCACGTCAGCTTTGAGCATGGAGAATTGGCTGACGTGGACATGGCAAGAAAGCACTCATCAATTTCATACAAATAAGTTCGCTGGCAACAGCAGCACATTATGGGTCCAACTCTGCATTCCTTGCATAGCTAACATGCTGGTGACCTCAACATCCATGGGACTCAATGGAAGTTGCAGGCACTTGGGTCCTGGCAAGATGTGGCTTTATGACAGCAGATACATTTTGGAAATATTGGGATCAAATTACTACTTTTTCCAATCTTGAATCCTACTACAAACAACCCCAAAGAACTACCAGAGCCATTCCTATCAGTGCTCACTATAAATACCCAAACCATAACACTGGCAGCAGCAAGCTTGAATAAATCATGGTTTAAAAGAATGCATGCCACTTGCACTCTTAAAAAAAAGAAGCAGTTAGAAGACTTGCCCAATCTGCTGGGAAAGGCTGAATAGTGTCGTCTGTTCCCGCCCCCCTCACCCCGGCAATGCGCCTGTATCCTGAACTCAGACTGAAATGCATGGAACAGAACAAGTCAAAATGAGTTCACTCCCACAGGAACCTTTTCATTTCTAAAGCATCTGCCCTTTAGTGGTGGGAGCTCCTATTCTGGAGGCTGAGTTGGTCAAGTGTGTTAAGGAAGAGGCACACACGACATGCTCTCCTATGGAAGCTGCACTTTAGTTCCTTGTGGGGGTGGTTTTTGTTAAGCTAGAACCAGGTCATTCAGAATGGAAGTATCATATACAGCTTCCCTTTGTGTATGGAAAAACATGCAATGGCCACAACTGTTCTGTTTCCCTACAAGCCTGGACGATAATGTTGCCAGAATTGGAACAATATTGTCTTAATGGTGCCTTCTGTGCCGCACTGAAGCTACTGACTAGGGTCTGCTACCAGCTTAGGCTAGTTTAGTGCCATTGTGCTTTGTGCCAGCGGTGATGCCATGTGGCAAGACTTTTCCAAAGTCCAGCCAGGTGTTGTGGTGTCAGGCTCTTGTGACACAACATGGTAGCCCTCTCAGTTAGCTGGGCTTGAATGTACTTGTGTGGCCACTAATATTCACAGACCCACTACCCTCTGACTCCTACTCTTTTTTTAAGCATTACCAGAGAAACGCAGCGACCCCTTGATACCTACACCCAGCTAAACAATCCCTGAAGCATCCCTACTCCTTCTTTCTGGTTCTCTTTCCTCCAGGGTCCTAGCTCCCAACCTCGTTGCTCTATAAACACAATAACAATATTTATCCTATCATTGGCCACATAATCATCTTCTTTGTTTGCTGTCTTAGATAAATATCATTCCAATCATGAGTCAAACTGATGGCAGTACTCCAAAACCTGCATACCCATGGCTTTGTGTGTGTGAGAGATAGACAGAGAGATTCACTAAGCTAAGAGTGGGAAATTGGAAGCCAAGTGAATTGAATGTAAAGCAGATAATTATGTGTAATTAATTTACTGACTAATGATTGCACCTGGTACAACCTTACTGAAGCATGAGATTAAAAAATAGGTTTGACATTTCTTAATAGACTGGTTTTACATTAGTGTTGCTGTCTTTTTGACTGAGCCTACATTTTTATCGCTGTGTTTAATTTTGTGTTGTTTCATACAGAGTATCTATTAAAATGCAGTTGCTTAGTGCTGGTGAAAGGATTGACATCATGGAAGAATGACGCTCTCTATATGTGCAGCACAAGTACAAAAACTTTACATACTCCTGCTACACACTAATTAGCCTGAAGGCTGACATGGAGGCAACCCCTTTAGGGCAAGTCTACACTACAAAAGTAAGTTGACCTAAGTTATGTCGATGTACAGCCACTGCAGTAATTAAATTGGTTTTACACATTCACACTACGCTGCTTGTGTTAGCAGTGTGTATCCTCATCAGGAGCTTTTGCACTAATTTAACTGCCAGTATGGCTGGCTATAACTCCAGCGTTGTGGGAGGGTTTCTGAAAGGCAGCAATGAGCAATGTAAGCTACACAGTGTCTACACTGACACCGCAACAACCTAACTACATTGACTTTAGCGCTACGCCGCTTGTGGAGGTGGAGTTATTAAGTCAGTGTCATGAGTAAGTTACATTGGTGGGAGTTACATTTTGGTATAGACACTTATAGAGTTAGGGCTACGAGCTCTGTAGTGTATACCTGGTGTTAGCTTAGAACAGTTCACCCTCTATGCCCTTTCAGCCCATGGCCAAGCTGCCAACAATGATACCAAGTAGTCATGTGTATAGTAGTAATTTTGTGATGTGGTTATCTCTTTGGTCAAAGCTTTCTGCCTATTGTAGCCCACCAAATAGTTAACAATGTTCAGATTGGGCTGGAGTCAGACTGATAAAGGTGATCCAGAGGTAAAAGTTTCAGAGTTGGGGGTGCAATCCTGGACTAATGAAGTCAATGGCAAAATTTCCATCACCTTCAACGGGGCCATGTTTCACCAATGGCACTGACTATTTCCCAAACCATTCAGACTCCTTTTGTAAGGTGTTTGGAAAGAATTTTTTCAACTTTTATTTTCATACCCTGATTCCTGATAGCCAGTGTAAACCAATGGATTCATTCAGATGCAAGTGTCACAGAGCATTAGGCTTCTTTCCAGACAGATGTGTTGGAATGTTATTATCTGTATTGTAAAATGCGACTGCCTCTCAGCTTGAAAAGGAGAAAGATTGAAAAGAAACTTCTCCCAAGGATAAGACTCTGAATGATAACTGAAAACACCAAAGGCAGCTGTCAGACATGACCCAAGAAAGTAAATGACCATAATCTTATGTACAATGTAAGTCAGTTTCCAATTCATTATTATCATTGTTGAACAGATTTTGATATGGAAAGGAAGAGTTGAAATCTTCTGATGGAGAAAAAAATAGATTGGGCTATCACAGTGAAACCCAACAGCACTCCTCCACCTCCCCCCCCGTAGCTGTAGTATGTGAAAACCTCACCATTTTAATGTATTTATCCTCACAACACCCTTGGGAGGTCAGCCAGTGCTATTATCCCCATTTTACAGATGGGGAACTGAGGCATAGGGAAGTGACATGCCCAAGGTCATACAGAAAGTCTGTGGCAGATCAGGGAATTCTCAAGTCCTGGGCATCCTTCCTCTCTGGATGGTTCCTCTCTTGATGATTTTAAACAAATCAACATTGTTTTCTGAATTGCTAGTAACATGCCACATTTACAGGGCCTCATTCTATAATTCCATTAATTTCAGTGCATGCTGGACAAGATCCACAGTCACTGTTTTTAAATGTGTGCAAATAGTCTTTGTTTATGTCCTTCATAGTTTTTCAGTAAATCCCCCAAAACTGGAAATATTTCCTGAATGTGCCATGGTCCACTGCAGTACAACTAGGACTTATATTTTAATAAGACTCATTAAGTACTTTGTGAGTGAGATGTAAAAAAACATACATGTTGGACCAAGTCCTCAGCTGGTGTAAATGGATGGAGCTCCAAGGGCTCGAAACCTGCTGTCATTTTTTGCAACCTGTTAGTTGGCTGCTTGTGCAGTGATGATTTCATAATCTCCTTTAAATGATCAGCCTGAGCGAAATCATGCTGATTGATTCCAGTAACTAGTTGTAACATAATGATTTGCAGTCAAAAGTTCTACCACAGTATTGTGAAGACTGAATTAAGGGCCAACTGCTAAATTGGGTCACTTGCCCTAACAACCAGAATTATGCCTTCATAACAGCAAGAAAAATAGCAGTCCCTTTGGTGGCTTTAAGAGCTTTCAGAGTATACAGATGAGAGCATACATAGTTAAAGTAGGTGTACGCCTAAGACACATCTACAGTTTCTCCATGGAATACAAAGTTTGTTGTGTTTTGCCTCCACCCTTCCCCTCACTGTAAATGCAGAGATAATTTGGCCTGTGTCCCATCTGCCCCGGGGCATAGTTTGCACTTGATTAGTGACTACAGAGTAAGAGAACCCACTACATCTGTGCTGCAGCAACAGATAACAAAAATGTGAGCAATAAAAAGTGTAACCATTTGTCCTGACTTTGTCTGTAGTAACTGTTATCAACAGGAATTTGTCTAACTCTATGAGACCAAAGCCCAGCTGACTCTACTGACACAAGTAGTCCCATTGACTAAAATGGCAGTCAGCCTATTTGAATTCTAGAGCCATTCTGTCCTTTTGTGCTGAAGAGCTGAGAAGCCAGAACAGAGCATAGTGCAGGAAATATTTGTAAAACAACAGCATTCGACATGTAGTAGTATACCTCTTTTAGGGAATGAATTATAGAGTCAATGAGTCTGATTCTCTGCTGTGCTACTCCAGATAGACATTGATATAGCTCCATTGAAATCATCAGCCAAGTGGGAACAGCACAAAGTGGTGAATCAGGATTTTTCTTTCTGATTTTGCAAAATGTGTATAGAAATTAAAAGCTTTTTCTTGCAGAACATTTACCTTAATGTATGTGGCTTTTCCCTGCGGTACTCACAAAATGTAGAAGCAACAAGAATGCGTCTAGTCTGCAGTTTTACTACTCAGAAATGACCAGAAATGTAAAAGTCTCCATAACGTTTTGTGCAACATTCGTTAAACATCATCACTGGGGTGTTGATTAACTCTCCACTCTATTCAAGGGAATGAGACAGGAATTGAGTAGCTGTAAAAGAGTCATGCAATGTGAGTGAAATTCACCCTGGTGCAGAATGCTAGCACAAGGTCTATGCACCACTTGGGTCCTCAAAATAAGATCAATTCACAAAAAAGCCATAAGTTCTAATTTATTTATGAAAATATTCAAACAATTGGGAATAATGGAGACATTCAGACAAACTATGAACTATTTGTGGATAACTCACAGAGGGAAAAAGCACCTAAATGCAGCAAGTGAATTATTTTCAACCACTAAGTCTAATTATAAAGCACGCATATAAAAATGGGCTACAGTAAAAACAAAGGGTCAAACTCAGCACAGAGGAGGCTCTGGAACTACAACCACTTACATCAGATCTGAATTGGGCCCAAAGCTTAAAATGTTCCAGCAGTTTGAGGCAGTCATATAGAAAGACAAACCACACGCAGAGACAAACCCCGCTTCCTTTTTTTCATTGGCCACATTTCTTTCACCGTATTACATGTTGCTAGAAGGTAAAATAACAACAGCTTCTTGCTGCTGGGAGATGAGTTTTGTGCTGGAGATTTCTCAATGGTGTTTAATGCAAATCATTTTTGCAGTTCTGCAGGAGTGAAACAAAAGGATTGAGTCTATAATTCAAGGTGAAATTCACTTTGCTGCATAAAACCTGATAATCAGGCACTGTGCAAGTAAAACATGGGGAAGCCAAATCCAACCTCCTACTCAGGGTCTACAGTTCTAACAGTGAGTTCAGCCCTTCGAGGCTACTTGCATAATCAAGGATCCTGTTTACGGTCCGGTCCCATGATCACCCTTAAAGACAAATATAGATGCCCATCCCAGACATCCCACTCAGCTGTTCTGCCCTATGGTGGAGTTTAAGTAACAAGGCTCTTGCATTCTGGAGCCACACTAGGGAAAATGTTACCTTTCCTAATCAGATACCTGCATATAATAAATGGGAAACCACAGGATTGTTTTTCCATGGACACATGGAGTCGCTGAGGCTCAGATCCACAAAAGGTATTTAGGATCCTAACTCCCACGGCAATGAAAGACTGCAGAGTGGCTGAGGATCAAATAGGAATGGCGATACAAGAGAGACATCATGCACCAAGCGTCTTTCTTATTATTCCAATGCACTGCATCATGCATTTTAATATACAATAAGACTTGCCAGTCCAGAGTCTCTTCTCACTTACTCCACTATAAATCAGGAATAATGCTGAGAAAGTCCAACTCCAATTAAGTATATAAAATGCCTCTGAGTGAAGAATCAAGCCATTATGTACTTAACTTTCTGCACCTAAGTGCATTGCACATGCTTAAAATTAAGCTTCTGAGTAGTCCAGTTGTATTCAATAGGACTATTAATCTGCTTAAGTGTTTTGCTGGATCAGAGCTTATTACAACATATATTCTAAGCATGATGATTTTGTACACATGAAGATTTATTTAGACACGTTATTTAGCAACATCTTTTAAAAATATATAATGGTTTCATACTGGAAAGGCATTTGGTAAGATTGGGTCTGATCCGAGCTCCTAATTGAAGTCAATAGTCAAACTTCCCTTGATGCCAGTGGGAATTGGACTGTGCTAATAGAAAATACAATTGATTACAAAAGTAGGAATTGATTGAAAACATAATTATCAAGCTTTTAAAAGAGCTGTTGACTGATAAGATTATTTTCTATAAATATTTCTAAATGTTTTTATGCTACATAAAAATCTTTAAATATGTGGTTTCAGGAATTCACTCCCCCCACCCCTTAATGCAAATACACATACACAATAGCAGGACAATGCTTCATCATAAAGTGAGAACATCTCACCAATTTTATATTATTACCTGCATATTTTGTTAACAAATGGCTAATGTCACACTATACATGGCCTTAGACTGCCACATACACAACCAACTGAAATTCAAACAACTCATTTTAATCCATTTTCTACTGAGCACAAAAGCAGCAGGCAAAGCTTCCCCTGGTCACTGAGCATTGAGCGCACTGGTGATACACAATAGGCTATTTAGCCATAAATCTCTAATTACGAAGGGTCCCACTTCTGCTCCCATTGCAGACAATGTGACTTTTGCCACTGATTTCAAGAGGGGCAGAATTAGGCCCAAAGGTTTTTGTGACAGGCCTCTAAGGGGCTAAGCCACTGTAAGTGTAAATTGGTGTAGCTCCATCTGGCCCAGAAGGAGTCTTCCCTGGCTCTTGCTCAGCTGCAGTGTGCAACGTCTACTCTTCCCAGGACAATATGGGGTCGGCCCCTTGTACGTGGCATTAACCAAGACATTAGCACACTAGGAGAGTTCACGTGCATTTTTGTTCAAACTATTACTGGTGCTGCCGGAGAACGATGGTGCTGAAATAATGTGCCTTAATTGTGCAATGCAGTGGTTGTATAAGACTAATAGCATTTTCACAACACCGTAGTAAAGCTAAAGGGGACATAGCTGAAAATGAATGATACAGGAGGTACTCATGTGAACAGTTTTGTCTGGACTGTGAAAGCAGAGGGGGATGTGTGAAAATATACACATTGTACACTGTACAAGATATGCCAACATTCATTTTTGTTTATCACATATGTCACCGTGATTCCCACATTTCCGTAGGAAAAGGCGAAGCAAGACCTGCAGATATACGAAGGCTTTCCTACTACCCTTTCAAATCATTTGTATTAAAGCCTGGCACTTATTGCTTTCTATTTACTGTACATGGTGCCTTTGATCCAAATCGCTCACAGTGCTTCCAAATATAAACTTGTGTAGCTTTATGGGGTCTGTATATGATGCCCATTTGATGCATAGATTTACAGGAAAAAGCTTTTGGCTCAGCTCCTCAAAGGTACTTAGGTGCCAAACTCCCACTGACTTCATTGAAATCAGCAGGAGTTAGGCGTTAGGAGTTAGGATCTGGGCCTGGAGGCCAAAATGTACCTTTCTCATACAAGTACTCCCAATGACTCTAATGGGCCTGCACCCTTGTGCAGAGGGCCAACACAAGGCTTATGCAGCCCTTAAATTGTTAAAATAGGGCTAACGCAGGCCCCACATGCTACATACTCTTGCTCTGGCCATCAGAGCAGGGGTAATTTCACCTTCAGAGAAAAAGGGGGCGAGAAATATAGTGATCACAAAGTCAGACAATGTAAGAGTCAAGAATAGAACTCACAATTCGTGATTTATAGCCGAGGGGGATCTGGGTGTTATATTAAACCCCCTTCCTGGAAATAATCCCCCTTAATTATTTGTAAAGTATTTATTAACATGCTGTGTAGGCACTCATGTATTCTGATGATGGACACCCAGGGCCAGCTTTAGGCTGATTTGCCTCATTCTCTGAAATAGGGCTCCGTGCCTAAAAGAGCCCTGCGCTGGCGCCTAGGAATGCCCCATGCCAGTGTCTTTTTAATTTTTACTCACTCAGCAACACTCCAAGTCTTCGGCAGCATTTCGGCGGTGGGCTCTTCAGTTGCTCTAGGTCTTCGGCAGCATTTCGGCGGCAGGCCCTTCATTTGCTCTGGGTCTTCGGCAGCATTTCAGCAGCAGGCCCTTCACTCGCTCCGGGTCTTCAGTGGCATTTCGGCGGCAGGTCCTTGAGCTCCACCGAAGACCCAGAGTGAGTGAAGGACCCACTGCCGAAGTGCCACCGAAGACCCAGACCGCCGCTGGGTGAGTACGATTCGGGCCCCACACTTGCTAAAGCCAGCCCTGTGGACAACTTAGAAATGCAGGTAGTAAATATGGTGAAGGAAGGTGCCTAAATCCTCTTGAATTTCAGTGGGACCTAAACATTTCACTTCCTTAGATGCCTTTGAAATCATAGTCTAATATTTTGAGCAGATTATAGATGCTAAATGCGAGTTAACATGTAAATGACTTACACTATTCAGGGAGAAATCTTTATCTAGCACCCATAGGAGACACGTTGCAATAATTTTCCTGTTTCCCTTTCAGAAGGTGCACACTATGTGGCATGTGGTATTCAAGATTAATGGCTTCAAAAAAAGGACATGAGGCCCCAGAACACCAGCACAGATGTAAAAGAGGGGCAGTTCCAGTAACTGAGTCAGTACATGGAGATCCTCAAAGATCAGGGAGATGACAATATACTTTAAACAAGTGCTTTGTTGTTATTATCGCTTGTTCCTTTCACAAACAGGGTATTGTCTGACATGGCTGTGTCATAAGCATAATTCCTAATTCTGAACCTTAGAGTCCAAAATGTGGGTGCCTAGCATAAACCTCCAAGCTTAATTACAGCTGGTCGTGATCGCGCTGGCCACCAGCCAAAAATTCAGTGTTTGCTCACTCTGGCTCCCCAAACCTTCCTGGGGACCCCAAGACTCAGTATGCCCTGAGTCTTACCACAAAAGGGAAATACCCCCCTCCCCTTGTCTTCTCTTTACTGCCTCCCCAGGCTTCCCCTCCGTGGGTTATCCTGGAAGATTACGTACCTAAACTCTTGAATTACAAACAAGAGGGCAATTTACCTCCCCCCTCCTTCTTTTTCCCCTCCCAGTCTTCTGAGAGAGACCGTAATCCTGGCACAGGATTTCTATCCCCTAGACCTCACTTAGAAAAAAATCCAACAGGTTTTAAAAGAAAAAGCTTTCTATTAAAAAGAAAGAAAGACATAAAAATGCTCTCTGTATCAAGATAACAATATACAGGATCAATTGCTTAAAAGAAAAATATGAATAAACAGCCTATTCAAAAGAAATACAATTTAAACATTCCAGCAACACACACATGTAAATACAAAAACAACCAATAAAAGCCTATTGTTTTTCTACCTTTGTACTTACAACTTGGAAATTGAAGATTAGAAGCTTGAAAATAGAAAGATCCCTCTCATAGCCGAGAGACAGACCGGAGACACAGACCCAAACATTCCCTCCCTGAGCTTTTAAAAATCCGGTTTCCTGATTGGTCCTCTGCTCAGGTGTTTGGTTCCCTTTGTTAACCCTTTACAGGTGAAAGAAACATTAACCCTTAGCTATCTGTTTATGACTGGCTGTCACTAACATGGTCAGAATACCTTTCAGGCAACATTATCACCATTAATTGGTATTTAGCTTCTCCCAAATGGATGCCATTGATGTTAAAGGCAATTAAGTTACTATGTTAAAGAGTAACATTGATTGAATTGTTCCGTATTGATTTCCCCTTTCTACAATGCTGTATCTGCTTTATTCTCTCTGTTAATCCAGGCAGTAAAACACAATTTGTTCACTTATTTACACTCCATGTCAAGTTTAATTTTTTAAAGGTTACTGTATGCCAGCCACAGCTATAGAAAGATGAATTCACTTTTTTATATATAGTTGCTACTTCCCTGATTTCTTCTTTGCTTGCTAGAGTGATGTGATTCCAGGCCAGATCCTCACACAGACAGAAGACCCACTGCAGAGGATATGAAAATGGAATTTACACTCTTAGCTAGATAATGGGATTGACTGCACAACTGATTTTGTAACAATAGTTTGATACATTATCTAATCCATAAGTAAAAGTCCACTGAGCTCGGTCATAGATTTGGTTAAATAAGGACTTTAGGACATGATTTCTTTAATGTCATTTGCTTTTTCAGAGAAGCAGGCCCAAGCCACAAAACTCCCCTAAAGCTCTCACTGAGCTGAGTTTGCCCATAGTTTGGGGAGGATTTGAAGCTGGGGGGGTTGATTCCAGGCTAATTTCTAGTTTTTTTTTCTATTCTGCACTCACCTCCAGTACAGAAGAAGGCTAGGAATCCGGACTGCAAGAGATCTAAGATGGAGCTGGAGGAGAGGAACTCTGGGCAAGACTTGTAAACAATGTGTTCAATGAGCTTAGATGAGGCAAGGCAGGTGGGAAGTAAATGAGTGGAAGCTAGGTCAAATGTGGATTATTTTTTTTAGGGTAGGTGAGGCCAAATATGATGGGAAGGACCCAGAGAACAAGGAGAGCTTAAGGAGGAGTGCAACAGGAATAAAGATGGGGAAAAGGTGGCTAGGAGGAAGGTGGGTTTCATTCAGACATGTGGCGGGCTTGTAATAAGCATGAAACCTCAATGTTGCTCACTGGAGAGAAAGAAGACAAGGGAGATAGGGATGCTCATGCTGTTAGAAGGCCAGCTGAGCACTCAACCCATACATAAAAGATGGTCTGATGGAAACTGTATTTTGAATGCTCTGAATCAACTTCTTTTATCCATTTTATTATCTTTCCGGTATGAAAAAAAATGTACTTAAAGAAGGGGAGGGGAGAGTTCGGAACTGCCAAGATTTCTTGCCGTAGTAGGTCTTTATTGTAAAAGGAAACAAGTGTACCGTGAAGTTAAGGGAGGCTAAAAATGATCCTTTGTGTTATGATCAGCCCACAAGCAGTTGTGGCAACCCTCTTAAAAGGAGCTTACATATCACTACAGGGAAGGTTGTGTATTCAGCAAATTGACTGTCCCAGGAGGAGAGGTAAAGACTGAAATAAACCCTAGTTACTGGTTGTGAATCACCTTAACATCAGAGCTGCCAAAGGTCACTTTTCTACCTTGGAGCTAGACTGAACGCAAGGAATAGCAGCTGAGAGATAGGAGCAAAGAGGCATAAAGACAATTTGAGGCACGATAGTTAAAAACTATAACAAAAAGATCAACAGACTAATCATGAAATGAATGAAGTAAATAGCACTACCGTGAGCGTCAGACAGAAGCATCAAGAAATGATGCATTTATCTTGCAATTATTCTCAACCATAAGTTGCACGTTTAGTGCTGTAATGGCAAACACTGGAACCTCCAATGCATAATAGCATGTAATTACCAATGAATGGAGGTGATTCGGCAGCTTTCAGACATGACATCAATGAGAGACCCTAATAGATACAATGAAGGTGAACGGATGAGTGGTTTACTTTCTTGACAGATTCCAAACTGGGCACCAATTCTCTTGACAGTAGGTGCGTAATAAGCAAATAATAAAATGAGTTGTGTAGTTGTCAAGAAAACAGGAGTGTGACTCAGTATGTCATACTTCAGTAATCCAGCAGTGACCGGGTGTAGAGCTGTGCAGGTACATGCATACTAGCACTATGGACCCTACAAGTATGAACTAACTCGTGAAGCTTCAGCTAAGGTTTGACTATGCAGATATGTGGTTGGCTGAGTATATGGCAAATTTGCCATGGTTAAATGGCTCTCCCTTTGAGCCCAAATGTTGCCTCAGAACAAATTAAACAACATTAGACCCTGATTTGATAAAGCACTTAAGCATGTGCTTAAAATTAAGTCCATGAGTAGTCCCGTTAAAATGCTTTGCTTAGCTTCCAACCACAAGTCTATAAAATTAACTTCTGGCACTGCCGGAACTAGTGTTCTGCCCTGGTAGTGTGTCAGATATAAACAAGATAATCTTATGTTTTAATACTTTCAGAGGCTAAAATTGGTACAAGCACAGAAAATGTATGGTTTTCGAGTTATGGTAGAATATGAGAAGGGGATCACTTCATTTCCCTAAACCAGGAAATCAAAACCCCAAAAGATCAGAAATAGGACACTGACTAGATATTGTGAATCACTGGGTTTATGAAACAATTTAGAAGCAATTTCTTAGTCTCCTTTTGCTGGCCTGTGTGTTAATGCTATGAAAGCTGTGCTGCTCGCTATCTCAACACGGTGGCTGAAAAATCTTAAAGGTGGCCCTACATGTGTGAGATCATTTTGGCCTTTACATAAAGAGCATCTGAAACTGCCTTGTTGGAAAACCTAAATGAAATGCAGAGTGTTGGTGATAAATTAACCACCTTTCTTTCCCTTCCATTTCTTTGTATTACCAATAAATACCTTTCTGATATTTTGGTAACTAGAACTATAAATCCGTAACAAAACTATGTCTGCTGAATCACATTAACATGGTTACATTGCAAGATAACTGGATAATGTAGGCTTCCTCTAGTTAGCAGGACTTGCCAAATACTGTCTGCACAAGTATTCAAGTAGCAAGTACAGTTGTTAATGCATTCCTTGGAACCATCTCGCCTTCCCCCTCATTTGCAATTACAAGCTCCAACTACAGTTACAGGGGACATGCCTCATCTGCCAAGCTTTATCCTAGCTCAGCAAGCCCTTATAAATCCTATAAATCCCTCCATGGAGTCTGTCCATCATTGCGCTGAACAAGCATTTCCAGAGTCCTGCCTTCATGGAAAGGGAGTGATTTATAGGACTTGCAGGAGCTTTCGTGGCCGGGAATGGGCCCAGTGGATGAAGCAAGGCCCCTGCAATTGGAATAGAGTTCAGGTGGGCAGGGGAGTGTGCCAGTTTGGTGCAGTGGGTGAAAAGCAGACTCCTTTTCCCTTACTGTGGACCCTGACGCATACCGGCTGGCCCTCAAACCATACTATGGCTGTAGTGTCTAGAGCCTCTTGATGTTATACTTAGACTCTCTGGGCCAAATTTATCCCTAGGGAAACTCAATTGACTATTATAGTCCATTGTGTAAACGTGTATTTTGGCAAACGTTTAAGCACTTATATTGACTTAACCATCCACCCACTCTACAGACAAGTGCTCTTTACTGAGGAGCAGGCCCTTTCTGTCTTTCCTCAGCCTCTAGCAGGAGCCCCAGCTCCTTTTCCACCCCTCCTCCCAGACTAGTGAAATACCATCCACGTCCCTAGCCTTTAGCCCTACTCCCAGTGCCAGAGTCTATCCCTTCCTAGTGGGCTGGCAACACTGCACTCTACTGTCCCTCTACTCTTGGCCACTGGCCCCCAAGTTCCTACCCACCCAATGACGTCTAGTAGTTGCTGGCTGGAGGCCAGGGTCATGAACTGGCAACAATGGGAGGCTAGAAGGCTAGGCTTGGGAAGCAGGGACCTCCCACCTGGGAGGGCACAGATGTGTTCTGGTTACGCTGTTTCCTCCCTACAGTTCTGACCTGCTTAGCCTATTGTCTGCCAAAATCACCTACCCCAGCATAGGCTCCATTGCTAATAGTCTCACATAAACCCCTCACAAGTGGTCTGTCCCTCACTGAGAAGGCTTAGCCAGAGCATTAACAGAGACACAATACAGCCTAATGTGGAAATAGCTATTTTGTAAAGCAGCCATCCAGGTGGTAGCTATTGATCAAAGTGGGATACCTGGCTGGATTTAATTTTTATTGGAAAATAATGGAAGCAATTATCCAGATGATATCGCCAGCCAATCATTTCCTACCTCCTACTTTTTTTTTCAATGTGAGAGAATTTGGCGCCATACTAGTGCAGGCTGGTAAAGAGGGGGTGGGTTTTTTTTTTTTTTCTCTTCAAAGTTTTATTTTTCAGGGTCAGATTTGTAGCTGACCTCCTTTCATACACTCACAAAATGGGCAGCCATGTTTGTGCACAGAAAAATGCCCCTAGAAAGGAGTGTGGGCATTTCTGATATGACTCCTCAGATCCAAACCCTCCCCTTTGGGTCAGATCCACTCTTGGAAAGGTCCAGTTTTATGGTTCCAGTTTGACTATGCTCAAAGTCTCACAATAGCCATACTTGTGAGATTTCAGACTAAAACGGTAGAAATCTACTGCATTTAGCTGCTCTCTAATGAATCTACCCTTTTGGCCTAAAATCTTTTGAAACGAGCTCATGAGCTTTGGAATGGCTGGCGTCTAAACCCAAACCCTAATTCAGTCTTTACCTCATACCCTGGCCTCTGGTCTGCTAATTTACATCCCAAACCAGAGCCTATGGCCCATCTCGAGCACAAAGCTGCATTTGTATATGTGTATCAGGGAGTTAGCTTGTGTGCTCGCATACCCATGTGCATTGCACCGGCAGTTTTCACTGTGTACAAAGGGATAGTATGGCTCAATTCTCAGCTGTGATGAGCTAAGGGGTAAGGAGCCTTCACACCACCTTTACTGCCCTCCAACTCTTGGGAGAGACAGAGGCCAATTCAAGTCCTGGGTCAAGTTGGAGCCCCCAGTGGCCTGCTAAACTGGCTTTCTGCCTGCTTCATGCTGCCAGAACAGCACAAAGCAGGCAGAATGAGGCCAGCATCAGACCTTACAGCTGCAAGAGCTGTGCTTGTGTTAACAGAGCCAAAAAATGGGCCCTGAAGGGCAAAAGTGATTGTATGTTTTAAAATTTTAAAACACCCCAGGAGTCCAAAGTGAATATCTGGGTGAACTCACATCTATTAAGCTTTAGCCTGGCACCTTATTTTGCATAGAGATCCTCTGTAGCCTAAGCAGAGCACTAGCAGTCTGGGCAGGCGCTACGAGAAAAACCTCTTTTTAATGCAGTTCTGCATATAGTAATTTATAGCACACCCAGCAAACACACTCATCTAGGAGCTATGTTCAGCTAACCAGCCTACTGCTCCTCCAGCGCTCCCCACCCAAAGCTATCCTGCGAAGCACCTCCAAATTACCAGCACAGCTGCTTCCTACTTGGGCTCTGGGGTCAAGTTCAGAGCTTTAGGCTCCTCGCTAGAGACTGCGTCTCCATTTGCTTCCATTTGTTGAGGCCTAGGAGCAGATGGCAATAAGCACCTAGTTCACCAAAACTACTATTTTAAATCATAGGAGAAAGGACAACCTTAGAGTTAGCTGGGTCAAGGCAATACGGTGCTTTGTAGGTAATTACCTATATGCAGAATTGCCCCTTAGATACAAATCGGGACCCACTGCAGAGTACAGGGCTCTGTAGCTTAGTGATTATGTGGGGATGCCCTTCTGAACAGGCTTTTGGCTAAATCCTGCACTAGCTGATTCCTGTGGAAAATCCTCCCTGAAGCTTCAATCTACTAATTATAAGACGCGGGAGGAGGTGCACAGCATGTCTCGGAATAGGTAATGGGTGGTACTGTCAGATGGAGAAGAGGAAATGCTCTGACTTAAAACAGAGAACACATCTCATTAAAAAAAAAAAAAAAGGGCGGTAGGGAAATTGGCAAAAAAGAGGCTTGGTGAGGTTGCTGGAATCGCCAGGGGCAGTCTGAAAGAAGTTTACATTAGAACAGGTTGCACTTGATTTTTCTACAATAATTGTCATGGTTAGTAAGAATAACAAGATGTTAACATGGCAACTCAGCCAGCATTGTAGAGCACACCACACTCATACTGAGGCTGCCTAGAAAAACATCCTTAAAAATACATTGCCAGGACAGGGAAATTTTAAAAAACTCTTCGAGAGATATTAGGGTTTGTCTACACAGAGAGATGATGTGCTCTCTGGGGGGGGTGATTTCTAAAGTGCACTAGCATACTACATAGTAATTGGTCCTTGTAGACTCATGCTGGTGCACACTAAAGGTTCCCTCATGCACACCAGCAGGGTCTATAACAACCAATTCATATGCAACATGCTTGTGTGCTTTAGGAAATCACAGCCCTGTAGCATGCATTATCCCACCACGTAGACAAGCCCTCAGGATCCATTTCAGGAGTCTTTGAGGAGAATTATTTCTGTTAGTGTCAATTTTTCAAAGAAGCACCAAATGGTAGTCAAGTTTGTTCTCAAAGAGGCATTTGCAGGCACAAAATTTATTATTTCACTCACAAGTGATCACATTTTTAGAGTCCTGTATGGATACAAAATTTGTATCTGCATCAGATTCGCAATCTGCAGACATGGTCCATAGTCCATGGGTATCCGCAGATATAAAGTAGATATCTACAGATTGAAGGGCTGTACACTATTCATTGTTATCCAGCTTGTGCATGCATCTCTTTGAGCATAAAAAAAATTGGTTTTTATGCACCGCTTACTATATGTTCTAAACTAGGGAAGGAGTCATTTAAGAAGCAATGTGAAAAATGTATATTGTTAATCTTTCTGTAGAATACAGAGAACCCCCTAAATCCAATTAATTTCCCTAGAGTCCACTCTCTAACACTCATCAGGACATGATATGTGCCCTCTGGAACTACCCAAATTAAAATCTTGGTCCTTGTAAAAGTGGTGAAAAGTCATCCTGGAGCATCTCAGAAAACCAAAATGTTTCTCATTCTTAATTTGTATTTTCTCGGGAAAATGAAAGACATTTTCAGAAAAAGAAAACTGTTATTTTGCCATAAAGAGTGCATAAATTGGGCCATTTCTCTGAGGAAATGTCAACCTTCCAACTGTTACAAAGTCATAAAAGTTCACAAAGTTTGTTTCAGAGGCTGACCGTTTGCCATTTTTGCTGCACAAAGTTATTTTTAAAATCACAGAAATAAATAATTCTCCTCTGGATCAAATGCACAAAATATCTTTTTTTTGCTTTTCAGAGTTATCGTACAAAACTTGTTCCTAACTTTCATTCAGCTGCTACTGGTGTCAGTAACCTTTCCAAGTTACATTTCAACTTCTGCTACAACAATATGCACACCTTACGGGTTCCTTCAGAACTTACTTCACACTCTCAGTAGAAAACAGTCACATATACATATAGCAAACAATATCAGGCAGAAATCACAAGCCAAGTCACTCACCATAAATGTTTCAAGGATTCCCTCTCCTCACCCTCGGATGCAGGGAATAGAGGGAAGAACACCGATATTTACACACTCAGTGGAGAGGAGTTGATGCGTCTTTCTTCCCTCTTTCCCTTGACGAGCTCAAAAATGAAAAGAGAATGAGAAAGAACACGGTGCAAAAATGGGCAACCGCACCCCAGAATTTGGCACTTAGATAAACCTGAGTCCATATTTCTTATCTTCTGCTCTGCAGTAAAGTTACACTTGGGTTCTTGTGATCACTGCCATCTTGAACAATACACATGGGGCTTCCAGAGCTGAAGGTAGGAACTACTGTGCATTCTCTGGTGCATTCCAAAGTGCATTCGCTGGTGCTGCAACACAGCCAAATACTCTGATGCAGCTTGGCACAATGGGGGACCTGTAACTCACTCTCACCAGAATATTATATACCCAGTTCCTCCTATCTCAGCCACTGATCATTGCACACTGCTGGGGCGCATGCACCATATCTGTGGTCAAAACAAGCATAATCCCATTTACCAAATAACATACCAGCTGTTTCAGCGTTGTAACACCTGTCTATACTGTGGCCAAGGCCTGAAGGCACAGGGAATTGCAGCTGATCAGCACGTCCAGTTTTGGCCTCCAAATAGGGAGGTCCCGATACACACTAAACTTGAGATAGGCCTGAATCACAGCCAGGGATTTGAAGGCCTCTAAATCTTGGGGCTGTGCTAATTCAAAGCTGGATCTGAATTTTGCAGTTTGGGCCCATGGCTGTTGAAATGTGGTCTGTAGACGCTTGCCATACTTACAGCTTCCATTGAGGCTATGAAGCTGATGGATGAGGAAGTCAACTGCGGAGGATTTCACTAAAACTCAAGCAATAGCCAATTCTGAATTTATACACTAGTAAATGCTAAGATGCAGCAAACCACAATAATTATGGAAAAACACACGTGCAGAATTATCTGTCGTTGTCTGAGTTGTCCCTCGTACATCAACATAGGTGCCAGAGGCAAAGTTTCATCTTTAAGCACACTGACATTGCTAACTCACATGCGATGTAGTAGGTTGCAGGCTTCAGCAATGTGACCGCAGTGTTCTGATTCATGGTGATGTGTGCATGGTATTGGCTGTGTCATCCAGTGAAAACCAATTATGACTTTAGGGGAAAATTAACAGATGGTTGTGGGACAGTTCAGGAGTATTTCTTCTTCCACCAGGCCTGGGTGTTCATTATAGCACAGAGGTGGGGCTGGATGTTGAATATCTAGCTAGTGATGGTGAGTAATGAGCACGTGCAGTCACATGTGGCATTATGTTCAGCAAAGGCTCCCAGCTAGGCAC
The DNA here is from genome assembly GCF_003597395.2 of Chelonoidis abingdonii. Lineage (NCBI taxonomy): Eukaryota > Metazoa > Chordata > Testudines > Testudinidae > Chelonoidis > Chelonoidis abingdonii. The sequence continues at coordinate 23,647,787 of NC_133787.1, forward strand.
ACTCACTGCTCAGCTTGCCATCCAGGTAACACTGACATGTCCTACTGCACTCCAGTGCAACGGAGATTCATAGATTCATAGATTGTAGGGACCTCGAGCGGCCATCGAGTCCAGTCCTCTGCCCTCATGGCAGGACCAAACACTGTCTGGACCATCCCGGATAGACATTTATCTAACCCACTCTGGAATATCGCCAAAGATGGAGATTCCACAACCTCCCTAGGCAATTTATTCGAATGTTTAGCCACCCTGACAATTAGGAACTTTTTCCTAATGTACAACCTAAACCTCCCTTGCTGTAGTTTAAGACGCTTCTACTCCATGACCCCTGGCTACTCCTCAGAGCTGTCTCTGGCCAGAGCACCAACAGAACATTGCTTCTTGTTCTATCCTTAGAGGCTAAGATGAACAAGTTTTCTCCCTCCTCCTTATGACACCGTTTTAGATACTTGAAAACTGCTGTCATGTCCCGCTCAGTCTTCTCTTTTCCAAACTAAACAAACCCAATTCTTTCAGCCTTCCTTCATAGGTCATATTCTCATGACCTATGTAGGAATGCATTTCACCTCTCCTCTCAGTGATGTTTAAAGCAGCACGCACTGGCCCAACTCCTCAGCACAGCACAGTTTGGTGCAAGGAGAGGACTGTGCAAAGGTGGGCATCAGTCTTCTTGGCAATCCCTTAGCTCTGCATAAGCAGTGCTGGGCCTGTTCTCCAGCCTGGGGGCCATTTTAATTTGCACTGGCTGCCAATGGTCCTAAGGGGCTAATAGTGCAGTTGGAGCTGATAGGAACGCACCAGCTGCCCTTGCTTTCCCCTAACAAGGTCCTTATCCTCATGTCAATGACACCACCATGTCTCCAGTTAGGGAGACAGTAAGTCAGTGACAGATTCCAAATTCCTCCTCTTCTGGAGTCCAGGAGAAAAGCCACTTTCTGAGGTTTGTGAAAGTCCAGCTACATGGGCTTTCTTCTCTTTTTAGCCTGGCCCAGTGTGACGAGCCCTCAATGGCCCCTACACACTTTCGTCATGGCGTATTGTTTTTAAAGGGAGGCCCGATGCCTTCTATCTCCCCACCTTCAGCTTTGGGGTGGCCTCTTCAGAGACAACTGGATGGCCAGCGCTGGCTCTTCCCTGGCCATCTGTGGACAACTGGCTAGCCCACATGTACACGCCAGTACAGCAGGGCACAGTGAGCCTTTGTCCTTGGCCTCTTTGAAATTTAAAGGGCACTCTGGAGCTCAGACCCCAAAGTGAGCTGCCAATAGTGAAATCCCTGCCTACATTCACCAGCAAGCCCTTAACCCTCCCTTGAAGCTAGGAAGATGCTTGGGCAGCTTGGGAAGGCGAGGAGGGGGCTTATGAGGGAGAGTTGCAGAGCTTGGGGTGGGGTGGGGGACCTCAAATATTTAAGTTATTCTGACAAGTTTCAGGTCTATATCCAAAATGTAGGGCACTTATTGGAACTGACCCTAAGCTGATATTTTAAGGTGTGCTGATCATGAATCGTTATCCTGCTTCCTTCCCCATCACTGCTTTCTTCTGCGGGCTCCACCACTGGCAATGGTGATTATTTTCCTGGAAAAGGTAAAACCTTAGTTTGGTAATCTCTATGGCTTCTGATTCAAAAGTTGCTACATGACTGGAGCTGCATTGGGTACTGATGAATTTGCAAATGTTTGTGTATGTAACTTCAGCCTCTATGCCTATGTCAGTGAGAGAAACAGGCCACTACTCACAATCAGCCAGAGGCGCACACTGGAGGAGCTGGACCCTAGTAATAGGTCTGCTTTTTGGCTCTCTGTACTCTATTGCCTGACATTTCATATCCCTCATTTGCTTTTAGTATAAAGCCTGAGGAATAGTTGTGTGGGCTGCAGTACTTTAGATGCCAAAGTAGTCTAAGTGTGCAGTGTCGCTGTAGCTGTGTTGGTCCCAGGATATTAGAGAGACAAGGTGGGTGAGATAATATCTTTTTTTGGACCAGCTTCTCTTGGTGAGAGAGACAAGCTTCAGAGCTAGACACGTTCTGTGTAAGCGTGAAGGCTTGTCTCTCTCACCAGCAGAAGTTGGGCCAATAAAAGATATTAACTCACCCATCTTGCCTCTCTAATGTAGTTGAAGGACATGAATATTAGCGTTACAAATGACAGGCAGTGACTAGCTGGACCTCTGGTGCAAGCATTTCTTTTTTTGTTAAGAGGCTTGGGTCTGGGTGTATCATTAACTGGAAAATCTTTCCCAGTGAATACTAACTGCAGCTTGCACAGAGGCCACAATGTGAGCAATCCACCTCTTTGGCAGAAGACAATAAAGGAGCACATTTCCAGGTGGGAGGCACAGCGCGTGCGCGCACACACACACACAGAGAGAGAGGGAGAGAGAGAGAAAGGTTCTCGTTAATTCCCACGTTTGAATTTTAACTGCCGACCAGGCTCCAGACCTCTGGACCAGGTTCAGAGGTGGTGTAGATGGCTTTGTAAGTTACATATCAATAAGCCAGTGGGAGGGGCTGTACATTGGCCAGATTCAGAACTGCTGTGCCTTCAGACAATGCTGTTGTGGAGCAGAACCCGCGCTCACTCGTCTGAATTTGATTCAAAAGAGACCTTCCCATGAAAGAAACAAATGTCCTAAGTTATGTTTTATTCCTTGGTTGCCTATACTAGGCTAAGTTAAACAATGACATAGAACATAAAGGTTCTTTTACCCTCTTCTGGAGAGGGTGAACATACCAATAATTGAGAGTACGTATTTTTTTTAAATTGTTACTTTAGTCTGGAATTCCCAGTTTGAAATTATGGCAGCAGTGAGGAAGGTGCCTGGCTCAGTTTTTTACAGTAAAACTGTGTTGTACTTTAGATTACTGATTAACAAACAGCAATGGGGCTCTGCCTTGACCTTTTTTTTCATTTGAGCAAATATGCTCTTCCCTGCCACTTGTAAACAGCAGGTTCTGGTAACTGAGTCACGTACTTTTCACGCCATCGAGGTTAGTTTTCTGTTCATCTCTGTCAAGGTTTTTAGGCATGTTGAGTTTGCCCGACTCAGTAAAGCCATTATTTAAGATTATTAGTAATAGCAGTAGCAATATCACCACCACTCCTGTGACATTAGAGATCTGAGGGCCTCCAAGTGCTTTGCCAGCATTAATTAAAGAAACCTCACAGCACCCCACGAAGTGGTTAGTGACTGTTATCTCCACTTTAGAGCAGGAAACGAGAGGTGTTAGTTCAGAAAAATTCCAGGAGGGCAGAAGGGGGCAGACAAAGTTGTGTCAGCTTCCCCATTTCTGCCTCCCTGCTGAGACCATGACTGCTTATGGGGGGTTAGCTGGCCAGTCCCAGCCTGGAGGGGGGCAGGGAGGTGGCAGACCAGTCCTATCCCAGGCAGTAGAGAGGCCAGTGGGCCTGGGGGAAGGCACTGAACTGGTGGCTGGCCTTAGCAGGGATTGGGGCCTGGCCCACTCTGTGCTCATCTCTGGCCAAGGCTCTCATTGCTTCTGTTTCCTGGCTGGCAGGTAGACAGGAGGGTGTCAGAGGCCACTCAGTACAATTTGCCACCCCCCACCCCTCCATAGACCTAGAGTGGGATATTTGGCCTGGCTGCCCTTCCATCAAAAGCAAGTGGTGTTGCAATCAGGCATATGGAGTGGCAATGCTATTCACTCAAATTTGGCCTGGCCACCCCACCTTTGTGATAGGGGGCAGCCACCGAAGGCTGCTTCCTTGTGGGGGCAGGTCTGGAGGGAGTCTGCTGGCCCCCCACCTATAGCAAATGACAGCCCTGGTGTACAACAGAAAGGTTAAGGTCATTTGCAGAATTGGCCTTGAGTTTGTGTGCCTTAGTTGTTGGGTGCTGGTCTGGGGTCTGATTTGCAGAGTTGCTGAGCTCATACAGCTCCAGCTGAAGTCAAAGGGAGTTATGGGTGCTTAGCAACTCTAAAAAAAAACAACAAAACAACAGGCCCAAAGTCTGGGCACCCAGCATGGCCATGTTAGAAAACTGTGGCCTGAGGACAAAATTGCACAAGAAGTCAATGGAAGAGATGGGAACTGCACCACAGAGTTTTAGGAGCTGAGCCAAAGCCACTAGAGGCAAAGGGAGTTTTTCCATTGACTTCAGTGAGTTTTGGATTAGACTTATAATGGGATTTTCAAAAGTGCCTAGGCACCTAGCTCCCACTGAAATCAGTGGACGGTAGGCCCCTCGTCGCTTTTGAAAAGTCCACTATTACTGACTGAAGAACTGACAGTCTGCCAAGAAGCTGTGTACACCTTCATTATGGTCCTATGGACACCAACCCCTCAGTCAGGTTTTTATGGTAAATCACACTGTGTGGGGGAGGCAGACTACTGCAAGCACAAAATAAGGAACCTCTTTGCAGCTGACTGCACTAAGGTACATTTCCTACCTGCTCCTTTATTTTTTCTGCCTTCGTTCTCCTCACTTTAAAGCTTTGCGGCTGTCAGCTGTTTGTGGTGGCTGAATCAGTCAGGGCGGTTGTAACATTCATCTTAGCTGAAGGTTGATTTATCCTGCAGTTAACTAGTCCCTAATTATCATATGGAAGCATCAGCCACTCAGTAAACAAGGTGAAAGTTTCACCTAGATTATTAACCAGTCAATATCATCTAAGATTCTTCATGGCAAAGGGTAATTATTTGTATTAATTACAGATTCTTTGCTGGTATATTATATCACTGTATATTCTGGGTTGGATGTATTATAATGGGTGAATGATTTGTTTTTCTTGTTTCTTTGACTTATTCAAAAATCTTTCCCCTTGTAGACACACACTACTCCCCCAAACCAAACCTGATGTTGTATTTAGAGGAAGGATGTCCAGTGGTTAGAATACTACGCTGGGAATTGGGAGACTTGAGTTGAATTCCTCAAGTTGCCACACTCTTCTGTAGGAATGTCGACACTGTGCACTAAGCCTGTGTGGGGCCTGGGTGTATGGCTTTGATGTTTCCAAGCCCATGTTTGAGCATCCACACTGCACTGTAACCCTGGGTTTACTTGCTGGACCCAAGTTTCACAACCATGCCACTGTATCCATATTGCACTACACAGACCTTCAGACTCAGGTCTATTGTTTGACTTGTGCCCACACTGCAAAATGAGAGGGTTTAGACTTGAGTCACAGCAGGGACTAGGGCTGCTCCTCGCCCCTTACAGAGTCCAAGGAGCTGCATTTTGCAGATCCATGTCAGATGAACGTGTGTGTGGATAGAATGAGCTTTGGGCTCAAACCTGAGATAGAGACTGGGCTTAGTGTGCACTGTCCACACACCCAGTCACCTTGGGCAAGTCCCATAGTCTCTCTGTGCCTCAGTTCCCCCCTCTATAACCTCAGGATAATAGGACCTTACACACAAGGATGTGAGGATAAATACATTCAAGATTGTGGGGCTCTCCCATACTAGCGTGATGGGGTGGGGTGATCAGTCAACATAGTCAGAACTTTCAAACCAAAGTAGAAACGCTTTCTCCTCTCATTGATCCCCCAAACTCCCAGTGTCCCAAAAAGTTCTTGTTGTAATACCTTGCAGCTGAATATAGCCACTTTCATCCAAATGGTTTAGTGAAGAGTTTGTAGTTTTTAAAAGACTCGGCTTCACTAAATAGCTGTGAACTATCTGAGTTAGTGATGTTTCGGAGTGGCGTGATATGATTCTCAGAAACTGCTGCTTGGTTGAGAGTCCTCCTCCCCTTCTGCTGAGTGTGGCTCGGATCTGATGCGTAACACAAATCGCCAACTTTATTTGAATGATAATTTATGCTGTTAGAAATAGGTTCTCAAACACTGGACAAAAAACTGTCTTGATTTTGGACAATAAATCCCAACTTCTTGCCTGCAGTTTCCGATTCTCTGTGGTGTCCTGTACCCTGAGCCCCTTCTCAACAAGAGGCCAGCCCCAGGGTTAGGGGTCAGGTGCTGCTTTCAGAGGGATGGCATGATCCGCTTTCTTTAACTTCCTGCAGCTTCAAGGAGCGTTTGGCTCTAAATCTCAAGTTCCAGCTATTTCTGTGAAGAAACATCTCAGTGTCACAGTTTTTAGTCATGTGACTCCCATGCACCCATCTGAAAAATCCAGCCTAGTGTCTCACCCCATATATATCACTTATGAAAACATCCCAAACACTGTATACACATTCTGGGGTTCAGCTTCTTGTTTTCCTTCTCTTACATATTCTACAGCAGAGGTATCCTCAGGGCCTAAAACCCAAGCAGCAGTAAGAGCAAAACCCTTTGCTTGTGAGATCCTGGTGGGTGTATAATATGGTCCAGCAATGTGGTATTCTGGGGGCACTGTAGCCATGAGGCCAGATCCTCAGCTGGTGTAAATCACTGTTGAAGCTACTGGCCATTCACATCAATGGTGTCATAGGGAAAAGCCATGTGGCTGTGTGCACAGGCCATGAGTTACATGATGCCAGTGCATAAGAGACACTGACTAAGCTGCAAATAAGTCAGCTGCAAATGGCCGACCAGCTGCAGTGTTTATTTATCCCCTCGGAAGCACTCAAAACCACTCTGTCACAGCTGCCCACGGTCAGGGTTGTGAAAAGGCCCATTCATCCCTTAAGCAAGCGGTCCAGCCGTGGGAGCCAGTGCTCAGGTCTCCGTGGAGACGGGGGCTACACTGGGATGACTCCACAACAGGCAGGGTGGAGGGTGATAATCATCCAAACCAACCAGTCATGCCTGCAGGGCTATGCAGCACCACAGTGGAGGTCAGTGCTGTATGCAGAGAGACCCTCACCCAGGGCAGGCCTGAGGCCTAGGCACTCCCAGGGGCATGAGATTTCAGTACAAGAGCAGTTCTCTTTTTTTCAGAATAAGCTTCTAGCAAAGAGCTGTTCAAAAACATGATCAGAGGGCCCTTGATGCAGGGTTGGCTCCCTGAGCTTGAAGTAACAGCTCTGCGAGGGATGAATGACCCAATGCACATCCAGGCAACACTAACTGCAACTAAAGTGTGTGTGTGTGGGGCTGTGAACACCACCCCAATAGGGGGCCCTGTGTGCGACAGAAGATTGGTGTAGTAGGCGTGGATCCAAGCAGAAACACCCCAGCTGCTGAGCTAGGTATGGAGACTCCTTCGGCTGCCACCTCTGCCTTGCCCCCTACCTGCTGTCACACACTGCTGCAGATTCACAGGGGATCCCCAAACCATGGCGTGTCTGAAGCTCCAGGCTGCCTTGTTCCAGCTCTGGCTGCCTATGAATATAACTAAGAAGGCACAGACCACACAGTAGAACTCCATCATTATGCTTCTATGGCATCCCATCTCCTCTCCTTTGGCTATACATGGCTTGTAGGTCCTGTGGATAAGTGCACTGCCTTCTTGCAGTAACCTGTGGGACAGGCTATACTATGCTCATTGTCCCAGAGCACACTCTCACAACATAGGGGAACATTGCAGCAGCTTTGCCTCAGTTTCTCCTCCATCTTCTATGACTTCATCCAGCCTCCAAAACCTTTTGGGCTGCTTCAGTGACTAAGCCCTCCAGCAAAGTCACATTTAGTCCTTTCCCTTCCCACAAGCTTTGCACTCAGGTTTCTTCCACCACTGGATCCAGGCACACTACATTCCTTCTCCTCTTTGGCCACAGCAGCCCTCTCACTAGAGCGCAGGACCAGGCCTCTTCACTGCCTGGTAGCTCCAGAGGATTACAATATTCCCAGGCAAATCCTGGCCCTCTCGCAGCACACTGGCCATAGGCTTGCGCAGGTTCCTTCCCCAGGCATTTGCTAAAAGAGAACTAGCAGCCACACAGGCTTTCCTTCAGACACCCTGCCCTGCCCCCTCAGCCTCAGCCAGCTCTCTACAGACAGCTCTGACCAGCCACACTAATTACCTGCCTTCAGCCAGGTTTATCCCCCAGAGGAACCAGTCACTCCACACTCCTTCCCTGACACCCCCAACTGCTGAGCAGTCCCACAGGCTGGCCAGGTGTGGCAGGGTGGAGCTAACTGAATGGGACTGGCCAGCCCCAGGCCTTAAAGGGGCAGACAATCCCATAGCACAGGCACACTGCCTTCTTTCCTGTCCAGCACTCACTGTGCCTACTGCTGCTTCTAGATACATAACACACTGGTGCCACTACACTGTCCATCGGCTCCACTTCCACCAATGCACGCTGCCATCCAAGGCTGAGTTACTGCTGTCTCAGGCAGCCCAAACATACCCTGACTTTGGAATATTTTGTACTGTGAGGTGATGGTGTCATTGCACATAAATGGCTCGTGCCCTGACTCTACACATTTTTTTTTGAACAAGCCAGTGACAGAAACCTAAGTAAACCAATAGAACAACAGTTATTGCCTTTGCCATTAGCAGTCTATTTTATTACCAAAAACCCCTCCGTGCAAGGCTAGGTGCATTATGCTCTATCTATCCTATGACATCACAAGAATTCTGACGTGCATCTAGTGGTTGTGGGGCTCGCCATATTGTGGCATGGTTCACCTTGCTCCCCAGTGTGTGCTACATGGGAGCATGCAGCCCTACTGCGCAGTTTGCTCAAGATGGGAAGGAGAGTTGCCTTTTTAAGGACTACATTATCTCTACCCCTCACGCAGCTGTGTGAAGCCAGGGAGAAGGGCACAAGGAGCTCTGAGAGCCCCCCATACAAAGCACAAGTAGGGTCGCAGTCTCTGCCCTCAGGGAAGTTCAAGGACTGCTGTTGGCATCCCTGCAGCTCGTGTATAGAAGAGATGGGGAGGGTCACAGCAAAGGAGCTGTTTTACTCCATGCTGCACTCACTGCAGGTCAGGAGCTAAACACTACAATCTGGCCCAAGCAGTTCACAGTCTGAGCCCAGTGGGAGGAGTCCCATGAGCATTGTGTACACTATGGCGCCTAGGAGGGACCCCTCAGCAATGCTAAGGGAGCAGCCTGGCTTCTTCATGTTTGTTTACATACATTTTTCTCTGCATGGGCAGAGGTCTGTGGAACTGCTGATTCATCAGCATCTTTGCTGCCTGTGGCCACTCCACTTGACCCAAGGATAATTTACTTTTCTTGGCTGCTCAGTTTGGGCTGCCGCTGTCTCCATTCCCTCAGACTTCAAGGGATTTGGGTAAAAGCAAATATTGCTGGATATTTGGTGAAGCTGTTGAGTTAACTCTGTGAGGGAAAACAGAATGACAAATGAGCAAGCTGATGTCGCACTCCAGGGGGAAGGGTTGTCCCTAAATGAACTCCAGACGGGAAGTTTTCTGAAATGCAGCCTCATTCTCTACTGGTCTCTCAACAAATCTCTGATCCAAACCCACTGAAGTCAAAGGGAGACTTTCCCATTCAGTGTGACTTCCGTGGACTTTGCATCAGACCCCTCTACTGTACTGCACACCCATAAAGGAAACAGAGGGTAAATTGTTGACTACCACAATAGTCTCTTCTGCACGTCTCCTGTCAGATAACTCCTGCTGCCTCCACCAAAGACGCTTTGATGCGTCCTTTCCTCCCTCCTCTCCCACCTTGTCATCATCAGCTCCTGTTTTCTGCAAGTGATGATAAAATCAAGACAAGGATTAAAGCACGAATGCATTTCCCCATTTTACTCTGGTTTCGTACTAACGCTCTGTTGCTACCCATCCACATTTCTATGTATGGTCAGCGGTCCCAACTAGCATGGGAATGCTAATGGCATTGAGATGTCCGACCAGTGCAGGAACTTGGGAGTCTGCCTAGGAAGAACTGCAGAGGATTATATTCGTTTGCTGTCAATAACCCAGTTGAATAGAACAGTAAAGATACTGACAGCAAAAAACCAGCAGCCTGGCTTGTCATCAGCATGGACACTGACAGCAACAGTGCCCTTGTACCTTGACAGCACTATAGGCCAGGTCAGAGCCTATTCCTGTGGAAGTGGAGGGCACTCAGCCCCTCGCAGTATTGAGCCCTATAAAAATTGCTCTTTAAAGGTTGTACAATAAAGGTCTGGTCACTGTGCTATATGTTACACATATGGATCAGATTCTGCCACCTGCACACCAAGCTGTACCTTACCCTGGAATTCACTGAAACCAGTGGATCTGCTTGTGGAACAAAGTACATTCAGCCTGAGTGAGGCTAGCAGGAGCTGGCCCTAAATTGGTAGCGCTAGTACTGGAGACTGGTATGGAACCCCATATCCTGAGCATCTGCAACACCCACTGCAGTTAGGTCAGTTGTACTTGCTTGGCAACGCTTAGCATCAAGCCCAGGGTTCTCAAAGGAGTAATCCTAAAATCTTGCAAATTGTAATAACATAATTTTAATCAATAGAGGGGAAAAACTTGCCAAACTGGATAGCAAAGCTCATGAGCTCACACGATATCCTGTGAAGTGACTATCTCCCTGCAGTACATCACACAGGGCTTTTTATCAAACCTGAAAATGTGTATCAGAGCTGCCCGCGTGGAGATCCTGGCTGATCCTCCACCGCCTGCAGGCATGGAGGGCAGCAACACACAGAGCCAAGCAGGTGGTTTGGACCGTCAGCTGACTAAAGGCATCACTTAGTACTGCCACAGCCAATACTATATGGTAATGTTCACCATTAGTACAAGAGTCTTTCATTTCATTGACACTTTTTTGTGTAAGAGGCTGTTGCTTGGCTGAAGATTTACAGATCTTTTGGCTAGTGAGTGAGCAGGCTCCAGGTGAAGCTATTGTTACTTCTTTTTATCTTCTGATTGGAATGGGGCATTTTTAAAAGTTGCTTTTTTTCCTCCCTGAAAAGACGGGGAGAATAAATGACTTGACATTTTTCACCCTGTAGTAAAACATCCGTTAAGAACACTGAATAAATGTTGCTCCTTCATTTTGAAGATGCATTGCTCTTTATGGCCTTAGATGCTGCCTTACAACACTAATAACAGGAAAATAAACTGTCAACATAACTATCAACAAAGCAATAAAAGTGCAAGTTTCAGATGTCTGGTCAGTAGAACCACACAGTATATTTTCAGTGAATGCTTGTCTCAGGGAAACATGCAGTGCAATAAAATTGTTGCAAGCTCCTCCTGTTGGCAGCTGACATTTCCATTCTCAGTTTTTGTGAGTCTCAAAAGGCTAAAGTGACTGATATCGTTAAAGTTAACTCCTTGCTATAGGTGCCACGCAGCCACCGCAGCGTTCTGCTTTCACATGGCTACTAGTGCAGCGGAGTTTCGGAAGGTTTTTGGCTTGGCCTGGACATGACAGTCTAGTAACTTGCTACCAATAGAAATAGCAGAAGATGGTAGCAATGTAAAAATATGCCCTGTGTTAATTGTTTGTGGAGAGGTAGCATAAGCAGGAAGTTGGTGAAAAGGATATACATTCTATTGTTTTCTGCTCTTTTTTTATGGGATCCCAGTTGTAACAGAAGCAAAAAATATGATCAACATGCAGGACCACATTCAGAGCTGCTGTAGTGGGTGCAAGACGGCTGAAGGCACTGATTTCTTGGACCCCTAGCAAGCTAGCTTTCAGCCCGAGTGCACCATGAAGGCTGAGCTTGCTCCACTGGCTGAGAGTTGATTCTCTTAGATCTGTCAGCTTCTAGCCCCAGCATAGGCCATGGAGATTTGTGGGCCCTGGCTGGGATGAAGGCGGTTGAATTTCAGTGGCTCTGTTTCTTTCCTCTCAGAGAGCACCCAGAGGGCAGCGCTGCTTTCATGCCTGATCTATGCTCGTATTTTGTATTATATCTTGCTTTGGAAATAACTTCATAAAAACCAAAAAAACAACCCCCCCTCCATCCAAATAACAAAGAAAGCCGTGTAGCGGCTGTCACCATCAGAAATAAATTACTGCTTCCTTAGTTGACATTGAGTCAAGAGAAGCAATGTCCTTGCCTGCTCTACAATAGCAATCTGTTACAGAGTGGTTATTGGTTACTAAATTTACCAGCACTACTTCCCTAGATTTAGGCTCTTCTCCGGTCAAATGGTTTGGTGAGGCGCCTGATACTCCAGCAAAGCACTTTGCTGCTTCAGCATTTGTGGCATAGCACAGTTCTCACAGTAGAGCAAAACACTGAACTTTAGTGTCGTGTTTGTCTGTGTAAATATAACACAAAACTCAACTCTGGCTCGTTCATTTCCTTAAGAGCCTAATCCTTCTTTGGATTTCCATGGCAGATTCAGAGCAAAATGAATTTTTTTGCTCTGATCTGGAATAGTCAGCGACTACAATATGGATTATAATCTTGCATAAAGGACTGACAAAGTAACTATACATTTGCACAAAGCAGGTTGTATGTGTTAGCATGCAGTAGCAGTAGCTCTATGCACTGAAATATTGCAAGCACACACCAGACCATTTCATCTTCAATTGGATACAATAACTCACTGAATATTGCATTGCATCTGACAGGTGAGGAAACCACTATATTTTATTAGGTTACATTCTCTGTGAGTCTTTCTGCACCTATTTCTACATCAGGATTGTTTTGTAATGCCTTACACAGCGAGCTGTAAGAAAGGAGAACTACATGCTATGTATGTGACTGAATAAAATAGTTCCATCATAAAAACAGTGTCAACTGCTTTTTGGGGATTTCAGTGTGATTATATCCTTGCAGTAGATAGGTGGACACAGTGCAGTATTGAGTGGCCTCCACTGTAATGAAAAAAAAGATGGGATGATTAGAATAACCCTATGCCCTATCCTCAAAATGGGATTTTCAAATCCTCCTGACAAGCACAGATCAGACTTTTGGGGGGCCCCATATGCAACTTTTTGCAAACATTTACAACACCCATTAAAATTGAAACTCTTGAAATATCTCATTGTGGCACACAGCCAAGTTTGCAATCCGTGGGTGAAAAAGCTGTCAGCATAGCGGAAAAAATATTCTGCTGAAACTGAAAACCTATGCAGAAACAGCAGAGTCATTCTTTGGCAGTTAAGGTAGTCCAGGCTTATTACCGGCTAGTGGTACAGTGGATCATATTTGGCACATATACACTGTCACTTGTTGCCATGAAATAATATAAAACACTAAAGAAGAAAAGAATTAGAAGCCCAATGCTGACTTTCCGCACTCAGATTTATTGTATAGTGTATTGGGGTGAATTCAGGTCTGATGAATGGCACCAGATTGCTCCTGCTAGAGATTGACGGCCTCTAATTATCCACAACATGAGCACCAGCAGGGTAAGTGGCTTTGCACTACCCAGCTCATATACATCAGCCCTGACCTGGCGGAGCAGCCTATAGGAAAGAGATAACAGTTAAACCTTCAGCAGCGTCGCCAAGTCTTACAATTCTGATTTACTATATGTTCTGTGGTAGCGCCTAAGGGCCCTAGTCATGGCCCAGGACCCCATTGTGCTAGATGCTGTACAAACGCAGATGTGATTTGATCAAGATTCTCGCAATAGCTGACGTTTTACTCAAAGCCCTGGCTCCTGAAAACTATTACTTAGGTGAGAATTTCAACTTCTTTTAAAAAAGGAAGGTGCTAGAGAAAAGCTTGACTGTGTTACTCAAGTACACCTGTGGAAGTGTGGACTCACTGGATGCATACCCCTTCCTGGCTTGTCATGGCCTAGCAGCTCTATCCTCGTCTAGCACCCCCTGCTGACAGACATTTGGGCTCTGCAGTGGTCTCTCTTCTTGTGACTCAGCCCTCTGGCCAAGCCACTGTAAAGTCTTTCCCTTCCCAGGATATAAACATCCCAATGGTCATTGACACATCTTCTGTTCCCCTCGGGGTCCTCTTCCGTTCCACCCTTCTGTCAGGCTAGTCAGGGCTTCTCCCTGGAGTCTTTCAACAAAACTCAAAAGCAGAATACAATCCACAATGAAAGTTCCATTGGGTTTAACTTTTAATCTATTGTTGGTCCTCCCCCAAGTCTCTGTTCTCTTGCAGAACTCCAAGTCTCACGAATTACCTCCCTGGAGTCTGGCCACTACTCTGGATCCTCTACTCCCATTTATCCCTATAGCCATTTGCCTGTTGGCTGCCCCTCTCTCAAGCCTACTCCAGGAGTCTTTTTCACTGCTACTGCCCTCTCCCCTCAGGGCCCTTCCCCAGGTATAAACTTCCTCCTACTGTCCCTTTTTGATTGAATGCCTTCCTGGATTTCTTCCCTGGAGGGCCAGATCCTGCTTTTTTGTCCAGGCTCAGCACTAGGGCATGCTCCACCCCAGAGGTTTCTCTGTATTTCTCCATGTTCCACTACCTACTGCCAGGAATGCTGGAACAATGTTTATAGTGCTGCGAGCCATTGAATCAATTTGTAAACCCAGCATATGATGGAAACCACTTCAAGCCAGGGGGTCCCAACACCGCTAGTTCCAGCACCTATGCCTACTACTCAGGGCTAGTCTACACTGGGAACTTACCTGGCATAGATGTGTCTCTCAGGGGTGTGAAAAATCCACACCCCTAAGAGATGTAGCTATACTGATCTAAGCCCTAGTGTAGACAATGTTAGGTCAATGGACGAATACTTCTGTCGACCTAGCTACTGGCTCTTGAGGAGATGGATTCCCTATGTTGAGGAGAGAATCCCTCCCGCCGGCGTAGGTGGTATCTTCACTGAAGCACTGCAGCTGTAGTGGTTTAAGTGTAGCATAGCCTTAGATGGGGACTGCGGAGTTCTTTCCCTCGCTCTTCTGCTGTGGGTCTCCTCGTGTTACAAAAGCCATCCAGCTCCTCCCCAGCTGGGCTTCATCTTTAATTTGGCCTGGCCGCCTTTTGAGGCTCACATTAACCCTTTTCAGCAACTGTGTGGGGTAAACACCCCATCACAGCACCCTAAGGCTCAAATACCAGAAGGCAAAGAAAAAGAACCCAACATTTACTGGGTGGTGGCATTTTTTAAATCTCTAGATCTTTAATCCAATCTGATTTTTTTGTCTCAATGTTTGGCAACATGGCTTCATGTACCTGTCTCAACAGTGTTTCAGTCTCTCCCCTGAGATTGTTTTAATAAAGGTGCCAATTTTGTGCCAAGCATGGTAGTAGTTTTGGTGATGTGGCTACTTTTCCACTGAGAAGTGCACTGAGAATACCATTTCACATAAGCCAATACCTAGGTACTGTGCTGACTGGTATTATAATAGTTACGATAACACTGGTCTACAATTTTTGAGAAGTCGTCTGCTTCAGAGATAAAATGTGGTATTTGTTATGTATTTTGATGTGCTGAATTCAAATATGACAATTAAAACAACTGACTGGCTACTGTTTCTAAGATATTTAAGTTTTTACATTTTATGTCTATGTATATTGTG